>NC_058131.1:498847688-498870846 GCF_016433145.1 Gracilinanus agilis | reverse complement strand
ATATATATATATATATATATATATATATATATATATATATCTGGGGGAGGAGAAGGAAGAATCCATTACTTCCTGGGGAAACGCATTCTACCTTTACATAGTCCTAATTAGGAAAATTCTCTTCACATCAAGACTTAATTTGCCTCTCTTCTACAACTTTCAATCACTATTTAATTTTGTTCTTTGATGCATTTCTTCCACATGACAGTCTTTCTAATACTTCAATAGAACTCTGTTTCCCCCCTAGAGACTTCTTCTTTTCAGGTTAAATGTCATTCAGTCAGTAAACATTTATTAAGTACCTACTAGAAGGAAGGGAATACAATAAGCATTTGTAGAGTGTTTTCTATGTACCTTGCATTGTACTAATTGCTTTTGCAAATATTATCTCATTTGATCTTCACTACAACCAAAGGAGGTAAGTATTATTAGTCCTTTTATGCATTTGAGGAACTGAGGCAAACAGAGGATATAGGTGACTTGCTCAGAGTCAATCAGCCAATAAGTGCCTGAGGCTGGATTTGAACTCAAGTCTTCCTGACTCAGACAGGGTGTTCTCTCCATTGTGCCTCTACCAGTTGCCCATCATATGCCAGGTGTTATGCTAAGTGCTGGGGATACACAAAAAGGAGTAAAAGACAGTTTTTGCTCTCAAGGTGTTCAGACTAATGATGGCGACAACATGCAAACAACTATATGCAAACAAACTATACACAGGATAAATTAGAAATAATCCACAGATTGAAAGTTTAATCCTCCTGCAGTTTGATATGAAGGTCGGTAATCATTCTTGGAAACCCTCTTTGGGTGGTTTTCCATTTGATGAGTGTTAACAATCCCAGGACAATAGTATGACAAAAATAGGGAAATCACTAGAGGAGGCAATAGAAGAGAGATGAATTGTTTGAATTCAGACGTTTAATTTAATGTGATAATAGTGATATAGTGAGACATTGGAAATTTAGGGCAGAGGCTTAAAAGATATGGTCTGTCTAGGACAGGATACAGTGGAACCATCACTTCCCTTTTTAAACCACATTTTAAACTCCTATGCAGTTTGCAGTTCTCCTCATCTTGTACTTGTGAAGCTGATTTCTTAACCCATGTGTATGATGACGTTTATCCCTACTGATTTCTATTGTATTAGTTTCAGACTATCATTCTATTGGGTCAGTTAGCTGATAGAATGCCAGACTTGGAGTCAAGAAGACCTGAGTTCAAATCCAGCCTCAGATATTTACTAGCTGTGTGACCCTGGGCAAGTCAATTCACCCTGTCTGCCTCAGCTTCCTCATTCATAAAATGAGCTGGAAAAGGACATGGCAAACCATTCCAGTATCTTTGACAAGAAAACCCCAAATGGGGACACAAAGAATCAGATACAAAAAAGCAACAACAAAAATTCTACTGTGTTTTGGCTTTGTATTATTAGTAAATAAGCATGCTATCTGTGACTTTTTCTAAGTCATGGTTAAAAATATTAAGCCAAACAGCACTTAGGGGATACATCTCTGGGCCAGTTTCAGTAGAGATATCCTTCTATGCTGGCACTGAATAACTGATGGATATTCTTTGAATCTCGGCATTCAAATAGTTTGTAATCTACCTAATTTTATTATGTATAATTTGTTACTCAGTTTTTGCCTCTATAAGACCAGCATGGCAATTCTGTTCAAATACTTCCCAATATCTGAGTAAAGCCTTTCTATAGCCCTCTCCTGACCAGCAAACCTATTTGAAAAGGAAATTCAATGAATTGTTCTTAAAGGCATGCTGGCCTTTAATGATCCCTGCTTCCTTTTCTAGCTGGTTTCTATCCCTTTAAAAATACATTGTAGGTATGTAATCATGGAAAAAATTTTCTTAATTAATCATTAAAAAAATACATTGTAGGTTAGTTTCCCAAAGGATACCAGCTACTCTTCTCTTTAGTATTCTAGTGGTAACTCTGAAGAGCTATTGCATTTTATTATTTTTTGTACTATTTAATATTATTGTATTTTTTACTTTTGTACTTTTTTTTACTATTTTTAATACTATTGTTATCCAGCCCATGTGTTCCACCAATACCATTTAGCCAATTATCATCTTGTCAGTATCATGTAAACCAACTGGCCAGTTGGTTTTTCCTTAGTATCAATTAACCAATAAATACTACTTAGTTGTACAAAGAAATGGTTAGATTACTAAAAATACAAAATAATGACAGAAATATAAAGACATTTTCTCAACTGAGGAACTCTCTTCTTAGAAATCTGGGAGAATACGCTCAAACAAAATGGTTGTTATAAAGTATTTCTCCTCTTCTAACCTCCAGCAAAATGAAATTTTAGTTATGGTATAACTGATGGAAAAGTTGCTGCTTGTTTTCAGGACAATGTCTTGACTGATAAGTCAATTCATTTCTGAGATTCTGAGATAAGTCAAGTGGTTAGATCCTCAGGGGTGGTTCTTAACCAGGCTTAGCTATTGTGGCTAGTAAAAGACTCTTCTGCAGACTCAAGAAGCTGAACTTACCAAGGGCAACAGTGTGAACTTTTCTTTTTAGATACTCATTTACCTAAGATCAGAAAAGAATAGATCAAACAGGGACAGAAGAAACATGTATTATGAATTCACAGCCCCATGCTGTCCCAGTGAGGAGATAAGAGAACATAATATATTGGCTACACATTTTCTCACATAGATACTCAACATCATTTTTTTCTTCCTTACTCAAAAGCTTCCCAGAAAAGAGAGATTTCACCTGAGGTACTGTGGCATATTCAGTTCTGTGTGAGAATTAAAAGTTTTCCATCACTCTTCAGTAATCCAGTCAGAAACAGTCAAAGGATTCTTACACATACTCTGAATTAGGAGCACAGGTCCTCCATTATGCATTATTATGTATTTCCAAAAGCAGCCTCACCAAGCCTCCAGGAGGGAATGATATTAGACAGAGCATTTTTATCATGCATTTATTGAGTAGGCTCTAATTTCCCAATGTTTTCTTCCACTTCCATGGCTCATAATAAATGTTTAAAAAAAAATCTTAGTTGGCCAATGAGTTCCCTGCTTAATTACATTATTTTCTTCAGACAATACCCACTTTCATCTTCATTAGAATTGTTTTTCTTTTTGTTTTCAGAATTTCATGACTGAGAACTTCTATTTCTACTGTACTGATTTCCTTGTAGAATTTTAGTCCAAAGGATTCTACATATCCTTTGGTCAAGCCTTTAAAATCTACTCTCTTCACATTTAGAAAGCGTGCTAGACTATACCTGATTTGCCTCTCCTTCCTAATCACTTTAACTTCTTTAAGAATGTTGCCCCAGGTTTCATGGAAATAAAAATTGAAAACAATTTTAAATGGCACTCAATTTATAATAACTGAACTATTTAAAGTTGTTCTGACAAGGCAATGAAATAAGCTTAAAATTAGGCCAGCAGTTATTCATGGTTGTGAGGAGTACCTCCCATTTCTTTGTCACCTCTTTTTTCTTTTTTAAACTCTGTGCCAGCCTTCAAGTTCATGAGGAAATGGTCTGCTTTTGGTTGCTTAAAGATTACACTGTGGAAAGAACTCTGAATTCTGGTTCAAATTCTGAATTCTGGTCCAAAATATGAAGTCAACTAGCTGTATGAATGGAAGCAAATAATTTTGCCTTTTGCTTTCCTTTTTTGGAAACTCCTATGATCTTCTTCAGGCAGCTAGGTGTTGCAGTGGATAGAGTACCTGACCAAGAGGCAGGAAGACTGATCTTCTTCAGTTCAAATCTAGTCTGATATACTTTCAAGCTGAATAACCTTGGGGAAGTCACTTAAGCCTGTTTGCCTCAGTTCCTCAGCTGTAAAATGAGCTGGGGAAGGATATGGCAAACTATCCAGTATCTATGCCTAGAAAACTCCAAGTGGGGTCATGAAGAATCACATATGACTGAAAATGGCTGAACAACAATGACAAGATCTTTATGGAACCTTATACTTCCTTTCAATATTTTTGATGCTCTTATCAGTTTTATATTTGACAGCTGATAAATATGAATTGAGAAAAATGTTAAAGAGCATGAGACAAAGGCCAGAAGTCTCTCCTTATCTTTAAAATGAAGAGTCTGAGCTAAATAGTCCTTATAACATTCTTAACTTAGTCAACCCAAAATTTCTGGAATGAGTAGATTAGAGCTGAGACAATGAGATTATCTCTAATTTAATTCTGTGTGTGTGTATATATATATATATATATATATATATCTTGTTTGTACATGGTTACTTGCATATTGTGTCCTACAGGCAGTGAGCTCCTTGAAATCTGGGACTGGTTTTTGATTTAGTTTTCTGGCTTTTTTTCTATCTCCGGCACTTAGGTAAAACATAGGTTTTTAAGAAATATATGTTGTCTTGATTTGTGCATCAAAGGAAAGGAGGACATTTAGAAAGCTTGGCAAGTCAGTGGGCATGGTAGATGTCTAGATAATTTATTTTTGAGGCATCAGGAATCCTACAAGTTGGGCATTTAACATTCTGATGTAGTCTCCCTGAGGTTGACGGTAGTTGATGGGTAAGCTTGGTTTCTTTGTTCTCTTGGTACTCAATGAATCCTAATGTAAATGGAAGGAAACTAAATGTATGTTAAATAGTAGGAATGCTTTTATAGCTTAAATGGACGCTATTTGGCTGTGATGAATTACCTAGGCTAAGGAAAGGTTTGCAAACCCCAGCCGTGCATCACCCACTCCAAAATGAAACAGAAATCAACGAAGCAGCTAAATACCCCACTAAATGCCAATCCCTTCTGTAGTCTAAATACCCTTCTAATTCTTTCATGAAAATAAATTGGAGGCCTCTTCATTATATATTCATTTTCTGAATCCATTTCCCTCATTAGTTGGAAATAAGGGGTAGGTGAGGGTTTATTAGGGAGTAAGCATATCTGATAAGCATTAAATTACTTCTGATGGCTTTATGTATTTAATACTGTTAGCAAATTAGGTCAGACTTTGATCTAATGGAACTGATGCTGATGAGGCCTGTAGCTTTAACTCTATTTTAACTAGATAGCTGATAAAGTGGCATAGCATAACACATATTGGGATTTTTCAGAAGGTCTAGATTCTATTCCTATCTGCTAGCCAATTGAAAACTTAGTATTTTCATGAGAGTTATTTACTCTCCCTGAGCCTTAGTTTCCCTTTATGTAAAATGAAGATTATATTTTATGATAAAGAGTTGTTATGAGGAAGGTACTTTGTAAACTACAAAGTGCTAATAGAAATGTAAATTTATTATTTTGCTTAACATAAAGGTTTCTATTCCTCTATCTCTGTTTTCCTTTTTGATGATCTCAGGTTTTCGTTTATTACTTCTGTGCAATTCATGGCCAAACCAGTATTTCCAACCCTGAACTTCTGTCCTAAATCTCTGCTGAGATTTTTTTCTTTTTGGCATTTTAATGATCCATTGGCACAGTCGACCCAATTTCCAAAGCCAAAAGCATCTTTCCCCTTACCTGACTATCCAATTTTTGTTGCTCTGTATTGCTCTATATCCATACCGTCTTCCATTCTCTAGGCAAGTGATTTTTTAAACTTTAGGTGAAGGACTTCAAATTTACCCCTTTTAATTTATTATATTGTGATTAGATGCTTTTTCCTAGTCCATTACAGGGTGCAGCATAGTAGGGTAAAAAGTTAGAGTCAGAAGAATTGAGTTTAAGTCTCAGTTCTCCCATTTAATAGTTGTAATAGCAAATCCTTTAATCTCTTAAAGCTTTAGATTCCTCTGCTGTGAACCATTTTGGAATCTGACTCTGATTTTCAATATTAATATTACTCCTATTTTTTCTAATTTGCATATTAGGCAAATTCAAATTGATAAAAATATGAATGAACATAAGATAAGACCAATTTAATTTGAGATCTCTTAAGAGACTGAAATTAACCTTCCTTATTTTCTTAATTTTATCTTACTTATAATCTAACCTACTCCTTTGTATCTCTTTCATAATAAAGGCAGCTCAGTCATACAGTGGATAAAGTACTTTATTTGGAGTTAGAAAGACCCAAGTTCAAATCCTGACTTGGGCATTTATTAGCTGAATAACCCTAGGCAAGCTGCTTAACTTCTCTTTGCCTCAGTTTCCTCATCTATAAAATGGGGATAATAATCATAGGGTTTTTGTGGGGATCAAGTGAACTAACATATATACCTACATGTGTGTCTATATATATATATATATATAATTTGCTTTTTAAATCTTAAAGCACTTTATGAATTCTAGTATCAATATTACATTTAAAAATTTGTCATTAATCCTTTCAAAATCCATATATATTATGACTCTCATTCCCCTCTTCTATTAGTAAAGTAACCTTATAAAAAAAGAAAATAAAGTTAGCAGTATAGAATGGCTTATTCTTGATGGAACCACACTGGTTCTTAGTGGTCACCTTTTCCCCTTGCTCACAAAACATCCAGGAGTTGATGTAAAGCTTAATAACCTATAGTTTGAAGATTCAATCCTCTTTACTTTTTCTTTTATGAAGAAATTTTTCCTGTCCCCAGTTTTGACAAAGCACATTTCTTTTATTACAACTTTTTGAGGATTACAAAGTTTCTCCACAAATTCCTTGGTGATTTCTATAGCTTGAGAGGTATATAATAATCTGATTTGGACAACTTGAAATTACTGAGTCCAATTACAAGCTGTCTTGTCATCTCCTTACTTATCTTGGGTTTCAACTCCCTGGTAACCATTTTATCTTATTGTTCCCAGAACATAGTTCATTCTCTTTACCAGAAAAAATAGAAAATACTAAAGGTGGGTAATTCTCTTTTCTCTTTTTTATGTATGAGCATCATCCTATCTACTCTGAGAGTAGCTCTCTTCCTTCTCTGATTTTTCTCCCCATATAAATGAAAAAATCCATGTTTATTGTCCTTAACCTTCATTGTCAATCTCAGTTCATTCTGAGATCTAGTACCCTGATATTATTTCTATAGTAGTATAACACTCTTGTGTCCATTCCAGTTATATATCAATAAGGGCTATCTGCCTTTGCCTTCTTATTCTGTACATCTTTATGTGAGGTGTGTGTGTTGTCCATATAGGTTATGTCTGTGTTTATGTGGGTTTGCCTAAATGTGCCTCAGAGGGAGGCATGAAGAGATCTCTGAAATAACACCAACCCCTTTCCAAGAGAGACTTCTACTCTTTCCAGAAGAGGAACAGGAAACTGGGGCCATGAAACTGGTCTTCTCTGCTCTTCTCAGAGTGAAGAGGCCATAATTATTTCTGTCTTCCCTTCTAAAAACTGAAAATTTAGGGGATAAGATTTTGTTTTTAGGCTTAGGCTACTCTCCTGATTGCTATACTTGAATGGGAAAGGACTGCTTTAACCTGTAGTCAAAGATATGCTTTCCACCCAATGCTAGGGAAAAAACCCACCACAAATACTGAATAGCACATAAGCCCATTTAACCAAGCAGAGAGCAAACAGAAATAAGAAAAGTTATATAAATTAGAATACATCAGATAACACAGAGTGAATGAGTTCTCCCACTGAGAATGAGATGGATATCTTTTTTTTTCCACTTAATTAAGAAAATATTCCATTTCAACCAGGTGGAGGTGGGGAATTAAACTAAATCTCTAGTGTGGCAAGCTGGATTTAGGGACATGTTCAAGGCAATGGCTCCTTTATATGTCAACTTCTTTCCAAAGATCTCTTCCCTTCCCTTTTATGCTCAGGAGGGGTGAGGTGGGGCCTCTCCCTGGAGAGATCCTGGAACTGTGTGTGTGTCCTTTCTCAAAGGCAGAAACCAGAAAAATCTCTCTTTTTCCCAGCTTTCACAAACTCTGCCCCTCATACAGGTATATAACATCAAGCAATCCTCCTCACCAAGGAGAAGAATTTTTGGCAAGTACCCAAGCTTGAACTATGTTACATTTTTAAAAATCCAAATTATTATGGGAATACTTGTGTCAAATGAGTCAGTATGAAGAAAATGGAACCAAGAGAACAATAGGCACAGGGTGAAGTTCTGTAAACATCAGCAATATTTTTTAAAAAGTTGACCTCTAATGACTTGTAATGAATAATATTGATTTTAGAGAACTGACAGTGGAGATGACATATATGAAATATTGCAAATATGGTTGCTGCATCAGTTGACTGATTAAATATTTTTCTTTGTTACAAGGAAAGGCAAAATGAGGAGGGGAATAGGAGCAACTAAGTGCTGTAAAAATAAAGAAATAAAAAGCAGCAATACAACTTGAAGAAGAATTCTAAATTAGTGTATGAGTTCCCTTAAACATACACATCAGTCTCCATAACAGAAATTCTACTGTTCTTTATTGGTATTATCTGTGTCAGTGTTGGCAGAATTTCCTTCTTGAGTGCACTCATTACTCTCGGACTGTCTTCCCTTTTAAGGGTTTTATATTATAAGATATTCCCTAACTTTCTTCCATAGTTTGAAGTTATAATATTTATTTGTTTACAACTAGACATTCTCTCCTTTTCTATATCTTTAAGATAGTCATTTCCTCCCCAAATCTTAACTAATTCTATTTGGTAACTAGAGCCTTCTTGCAGGTCAAGTTCAATCCATATTTAAGTCAAATTCATTTACTCCACTTAAATGTGTATTGTGCTCTCCGATTTCTTTCTAGATCTTTGGTAGATTTGTTGCTTAAGAATGCTCTCTCTTCCAAGGTTTTCCTGTGGAATTCCTGCCCATCCCTTTAGGCACAAATCAAATGCCACCTCCTCTATCAATTCTTTTTTGATTCTTCTAGTGAGGTTCTCCTTGGACCTTACATAAAAGTTTATTTTGGCCAGTTCTAATTCTCTCATCATACAGTGATGATACACATCATAGCTGTTTTTGTGTTATATTACTTACTATAACCCCATGAGGGGTAGAGATCATGTCTTATCTAAACTTTCTATCTCTGCTAGTGCCAAGAAGAGAATTTAGCATATAGGACATAGATGAATGGATGGATGGATAGATAGAAAGAATATTAAGTAAGTACTATGTGTCAAACATTGTACAAAACTCTGGGCATACAAATAGAAGCAAGTAAGACAATCCCTGCCCTCAAGGAGGTTGAATTTTAATGGGGAAAGGCAGCACATGAATAGAACTGAGATCTGTAAAGAAGGAGCAGAGAGGTACTGGTAATGTATCCTGCCACAAACTCCATTGACCCTGTTGGACATTCAAAGACCTTCTTAACCTAGCCTTCTCCTACATTTCCAATCTTTTTACATCTTCTTCCCTAATATGTATTCTTCAGTTCACAGACACTGACCTCCTGGATGTTTCATGAGCAAGACACCCTATTTCTTGGTTCTGGGAATTTTCTAACTGTCCCCCCATTTCTAGAATGCTCTCTCTCTCCTCTGCCTCACCTATTGACTTCCTTAGTTCCTTTAAGTCCCAACTAAAATCCCATCTTTTATTGGAAACTTTTTGCAACACTTCTAAATTCTAGTGGTTTTCTTGTTCATTATTTACACACATTTATTTGAAAAATTCCTGTGTTTCAGGTATATAGTGTCATAATCAGACTCTGGGAGCTGAGAATCTCACCTTGATTGACAGGTGAAGAAAGTTGGAGACTTCGGAATGTTCCCAGAGGCCATAAGGACAAGAGGAAAGGCAGTTGGCCAGAAAGGATATAAATACCCTGTCAGCCCTTGAGAAGGGACCCTTTGTCTTTTGGGAACCCTTTTGGCTTTCGCTTTGGCTTTGGCTTTGCCTTTGCTGAGCCTTGCCTAAACTCTTGCCTTGGACATTTGATCTTGAACATTAATTGACCTGTGGGTCAGACCGTGAATCCTCTGATTCTCTCTAAATCCCTAGATATTTAGGCATCTAAACCATCTCTAGATATTTAGGTATCCCGGGCCTAGGGTGGGGGGTGGGGGGAACCGGGAAGTGGGTAGGAGAAGAAGGAGAGGGTGGTAAGGGTGGTATTTCCTAAAGGCTATGTAGGACTGGCACAACAACTAGTAGTAAGAAGCTGAGAGAGAAATCAATATCTGTGGCATCCAAACAGATTGCTTACTCTAGTTTGGCAGTGGCCAGGCTGAGCCAGAGGAGGTGAAGAACAAGCCCAGCATTACTGAATAGCCTACAGTCCTGAGGGATTAGTGTCATAGATTTAGGGATAAGGTCTCCTATTCCCCAACCCTTTCCAGATCATTCCTTTCCCTTGTTAACAACATAGATAAAATTTATTAAGTACCTTCCAGGAGTAGTTATTCCATCACCACTCTGGGGAGGGAGAAATGCAGTCAGATGAATGTTATCCAAGGCTGATAGAGCCCAATACCAATAATCAATCAACCCCAGGTGGGACCTGAAAGGGTTACCCATCCATTGACCTTTAAGGATCCTGCCTGGGCACTGTTATAGAGAAGGGCAGTTATTAAAACATCCAGCTGAGTGGCAGGACCTGGGTGTCCCTGCACCATCCATCAGGGGAACCAAAACCACAGATTCCTCAGATTAATAATAATAATAACTAGCTTATTAGTAGTAATAATAACAGTATAAAAGATTATCTTCATTCTTTTTTATAACAATAGTGATTGGATTTATGTATAGGACTTTGAGACCATTTTAATAATAAGGGCAAATTGTCCTGTTCTTTTGGATTTGTGAACACATTTGGTGGCAGAGAGCTCTCTGGTCTTACTAGAAGTTCGAAGCCAAGTGAGTAACTCAGTTCTGAGTTCTATTTAACTGTGTGATGATTACTAATTTTTTTTCCTAAACCCTCTTTCTTTTTGTACATACAAAAAATCTTACATAATACACATATGCATGTAAATGTATCAAACACGTCATTTCTTCATTCATTCAATAAGTGATTTTAAATGTAAACTTTGTGCCAGACAATGTGCTAGTTTTAGGGAATATTAAAACAAAAATTAAACAGATTCTAATCGCAAAGAATCTATAATCTGTTGAGAAGAGAGAACATGTACACGGAAGTAAATATAAATTACATGCAGATTAAATACTTCTGCATAGAAGATTGTAGCAACTGAGGGATTCAGGATAGTTATTGTATAGGAGGCAGGACTAGAACTGAGATTTGAAGAAAGCAAAGGTTTTTCAGAGGTATAAGTGAGGAGAGATTATTTTCCTCCTATGTAGGATACATAGTGTTTTTTTTTTTAACTTTTACCTTATGTCTTGGAAGCAATTCTAAATATCAGTTCTAAGGCAGACAAATAGAAAGGATTAGGAAATTAGGGTTCAGTGACTTGCCTAGGATCACACAGTTAGGATATGTACCTAGCTGCCCTTTCACACAGTCTTGCATAGAATCAGGAGATGGAATGTTTGTGTACAGAGAAGAGTCAGTAGTGTTGTTTGACTTAATCCTCATCATTGGATGTTGTTGCAACTACTATTATTATATCCCCCAAAAAGACTTTGAAGAAGACCATTATAAAATGCCTCAAATCAAATCCAAGAATTCAGTTGAAAATGAAACAACAACAAAAATAACAAGCTGTGGTAATCAGCTCAAAAATTAACATTATCCAAGTGTCATTGTTGAAATAAATTTCTTATAGGTATCTTTGTTCAGATTAAAATAGTGTGGAGTATTGTACATAAGATTTGGGTTCAAATATTGACTCTGACAAATAATAGCTAGAATGAAAATAATATTAATAATAATATTAATAATATTTTATTGATAATATTGTTAATATGTTATTAATATGACAATATCAATAATATAATAATAATTAATAACAGCTAGCATTTTTATAGTGCTTTAGTGTTTTCAAAGCCCTTTACTAATATTTTATTTGATCTTCACAACAACCGTAGGAGGTAGATGCTATTATTATATCCATTTTATATATGGAAAATCTAGATGGAGGGTCAAATAGATGGCTAGTCAGGCAGAATTTGAACTCACATCTTCCTGACTCAAGTTCAGTGCTCCACTGTGCCATCTAATTGTCTCATATGGGCCATGTGACCTTGGGAAAGTCATTTTGCCTGTGAGTCTATATTTCTTCCTCTGAAAATGAGAAAGTGAATGATCTCTAAGGTTTTTTCTACTTGCTCACACTATGAGTCTGTGCTTTCTCTTAAAGTCAACCCACCAAGAAGCCAAGTAAGATCACCTTTGATGACATGGGTTATAGTTATATTTAAATTATGTCTGTATTAGAAGTCTAATTAAGTGTATCATGTGAAATAAAGCCTTGTTACAGGTTTCTTCTCCCTGCATTGTTTGTTTGTGTGTGTGTGTTTTAAAATTTTTATTATGGCTATATGTTTATAAAGTTGCACGTGAAGCTATTCATTAAGTGAACCTGTAGTTTCAGTTAACTTGGGGAATAGAATATTGATTTAAGCCACACTTTAGGAGGCTTATCTATCACTTGGAACAAATAAAAACTTATATGAGATTGGATTTCAGTCCTTCAGACAGAAAAAGAAAACATTCTCTGCTAAAAACAGCTTGTAGTTGTAAGGACAAATTCTAGAGATGCCATCAATATATAGCACTCCTGCTTTCAGTTTTTAATGATCAGTGTCAACCCTGATAAAGATACATTCACTTTTATTGAAGGAGAATTTCCTCCTTTTTTGCTTTTCCTTTGTGCACAAGCAGAATGTACCTTCAGTCTGTCACCCTCCCAGAATTGACATCTCCACCTACATGATTCGTCAGTATTGAGAGTCAATCCATTTCTCAGACTTTGGGTCCTTTTCTGACTATGCTTTTTGAGCTTTCTAGAATGGGGGCTGGGCTCATTTCTGAAGAGCTCAGATGGAAATGAGATGAATGTAAGTTTCAAATACATCAAACTTGATACGATCATTTTTTTCAATAGACACCCTATTAGTTGACTTGGGGAGTGCTATCTATCCAAACTGTCATCTAGTTTTGAAAGGGAGATATCCCGAAGACTGATTGCCTAGGCAGAGCATTGATATTTCATCTTAAATAGAAAGAAGATAAGCTAGTAATTTTTTTCCTTTGATGCATTTGCTTTCTAGAAGTGGAATTTTAGGTGCCTATGATAAAGATATCTTTTATTCCTAAATCAGGGATTTGCCAAAATATAATGGGAAATGATCTGCACATTTGTCCATCACGATGCCCTGTTTTGAAGGTGAGGGAGACAGCATGGGCTGGTGAAATGAATACTGACTAGGCTTAGAGTCAGGCTAACTTGGCTTAGAATCTTACCTCTGATGCTTATGATTTCTGTGACCATGTGCAAGTTACTAATCTTTGATCCTTAGTCTCTTCATCTATAAAATGGATCAGTATTATCTTTAGTATCTTGTCACACAGATTTGTTGTGAAACTCAGATGAGATAATTTGTAGAGAGTGTATTATAAATTTTAAGGATCTATATATTTAGATGCATTACTAGAACATCACTGATTTCTTCACCACACCCAAGGAACCTCATAATTAGAAAACTCCAACATTATGCAAGATTGAATAATCTTTGGTAGTCAATTCTCTTCAGTACCCTCTGCCCCTGATTGAAAGGAGGAGCCTATTATCAACAAAGCAAGGATCCAGGCCAGCTCCAAGAAACTCATGACAGAAAAAGGATATCCACCATCGCAGAAGGGACATATGGAATCCAAATGCAAATTGAAACATACCATTCTTATTTTTCTCCATGAATTTTTCTCTAGTGAAAGCAATATATATCTTCTTTCCCCAATATGATGAACATGGAAATATATCTTATATGATAATATATGTACAACCTATATCATATTACCTGCTTTCTTAGGAAGTGACAGAGAAGACATAGATTACAAAATATTAGAGAACAGATATTGAAAAATTGCTTTGATATGTAATTTGGAAAAAATAAAGTTTATTATAATTTTAAAAAGAAAAAAGGAGGAGCCCTGAATCTCCATTTAGGAAGGAAACTCATGACAGACATCTCCTTATTTTCCACCTACCTTTGAAACTTCTCTAATTTCTTTACCATGACTCCTCCCTACTTCCAGCTCCCTTTTCTATTTTATTTATTTTTTATTTTTCTATTTTATTTCTATTTTTTTCTTCTTCCCTCATTAGATTGTAAGCTCTTTGAGGACAGGGGTTACCTTTCTTTTCATATTTGCATCTTCAGTACTTAGCATAGTGCCTGGTGCATAGTAGGAGCTTAATAAATGTTTATTGACTAAATGTCCACTTTATTATGACTCTGGTTGAGTGTTTTGGCTACTCTTTCAACTATGATCTCTGGCTTTTCTATGTGACTGAATGATTTCAGATAATACTGGCTGTGGAATCTTTCAGTTTAGTGCTGTACTCTGATTCCAAATATGCTACTGTTTGGCCCCAGTGCCGATGATTAGCAGAATGTGGGTGATTTGAGAGAGAATTGGCTTGTGATCTCCAAGTCATCCGGAACTCAGGTCAAGATTGAATTATGCCTTTCATCTGAATAGTTCTATCCTATTAACTATACTCTCCAAAGCTGAACCATCTGCTTCTCCTTTTAGAGTTGCTATTTAACTTGAATTCAAACATTAAGATATTTACAGACACTTTCTATGAACACACATTTGGTGCCAACAGCTTTGACTGAGTCCTAAACTGGTACCGGAAGCAAGATAATCAGATAATATTCTATACTTTCACTCTTGACTAATTTTAGAGAGATCACATTAGGTGAATATGGCTTCAGGGAAAGAAAGTGGCTGAATCATAGAATCCAAGATCTTGGAATTGGGAACAAATTTAGGGAACATCTAGTTTAGCCTTCTTTTTTAATAGAGAAGAAAACTAAGGTTGGGAGTGGGGAGAAGGATGTCCTTGCTCAAGATCACACAAATTATTAGTGGTAGCATTTGAACTGGAAGCCAGTTCTCCTGCTTGCCAGCTCAGTGTTCTACTATATTCTATTTCTTGAAGAAAGCTAGGAAAACTAAGAGGTGGTAGGAGGAAGAATATTCTAGGCATGAGTGAAATAGGCAGTGTGAAGGTGCAGAGATGGGCAAGATGTAATGTCATATATAAGGAAAAATAAATAGACTAGCATATCTGGACCATAGAGAGGTAGAATATATGGAAGGAAATAAAATATAAAATGACTGAAAAGTTAAGGTGAGTCTAAGTTTTAAAGAGCTTTAAATGCAAACAGCAGACAATTTGTTTTGGAAAGAAAGAGGGAGCAACTGGAGTTTATTGAGTGGGAGTTGCATGCTAGATATCTGTGTTTTAGGAAACTGATTTTGGCAGCTGTGTAAAAAATGAATTGGTTAAGGGAGAAATTTTGGCTGAGGAGATCAATTAGAAGACTATTACAAGAGCTAAGGCAAGAGGTCATGAGGGACCAAACTAGACTGATAGCTGTGACTGGAAAGGCAGTAACATAACTGAGAGATATTGTAAAGATAGAAATGAAAAGATTTGTCATTGGATTCGATTTATGGGATAAGAGGAGTCAAGGATGGGATGATGAGCTTAGGTGACCAGGAAGATTGTTGTGACCTTGATAGGAATACAGGCATTGAGAAAAGAGGAAGACTGAGGTGGGGAAATGGCATGGAAAGAACAAATTCTATTTTGCATGAAGCTCTAGCTAAGGAGACTGAGAAAGAGTGGGTCAGGCAGGAGAACTAAGAGAAAGAAGTGTCAGAAAAACTAAGACATTAGAAAGCATCCAGGAGAAGGTGTTCAGTAGTATTAAATAATATAGAGATGTCAAGAAGGATGAAGTTTGAAAAAAAGTCCATCAAATTTTCCAGTTAAGAGATGATTAAAAACTTGTGATTGAAGGCTTCCAAGCCATATGGAAAGAAACATTTCCCACTTTACTTTTTGCCTTATTGATACCATAGGAGAAGTCCACAAGAACAGACATTTTCTTATTTACTTTCCTATTGGAATTCTCAGGGATATCACTTCCTTATGTCTGGAAAGTTGAAATCTTTTCCCATAATGTTAGAACACTTGTAAGAAAATGTAACTCATCCTGAAGTCTTGAGAAGTATAGAGAGAAAAATCTTGGTAAGATGGAAAACAATTTCATCGCTATTTGTTCTCATCCTTCTAACCATGAGAATCCAAGAGTCAGAAACTTCAGAGGCCTTCAAGTACCATCCTTGCCTTCCTCTTTTGATACATGATTCTTCTCCCCAACACTCCTCCCATAATGGTCAACTCCTTTATGCTTAAATATTTCCAGTAACCCCTATGTCGATATTCTGACTTCTGGACAGCTCTATTTTGTGTTAGGTTCTTTCTTCTAGACATCAGAAACTTACCTTCTTTTACTTTTCCTTCATTGCTTTTAGCTTTGTCATCTGGAGCGACATAGAGTAAGACTCCTTTTTGATATGAGCCCTTCAGACAGCAAGCATTTCCTCCCCAAATCTTCTCTTTTCTAGGTTAAAGTCCCAAAGTCCACTCACACTGATAAAACAGATCTTTTTAATCTTCTACGTTTCAAATACTAAATCTGTCTGGGATTATTTTGTATGGTCCTGTGAACTGTTAAAAATAAGTTCTTGGAATGTTTTATTGTTTTCAAATAAAAACACCCAGAGCTATCATGAGAATGGAGGAAAAGGCCTTATGTTTTTCATTCAAATACTTCCTTTAGAAAGAAAAATGAATTTATTAGAATGTAACCTTCTTTAGGGAAGGAACTATCTTGCTTTTATCTTGACTCCAGAGTATATATATGCTAGAGCCTGGATAGAGTAAATACTTAATGAATGTTTGTTGAATTAAATATTAAAAACCTTTATGTTTATGCATTGTTTGAGTTTCCAGAGATTGAGGTTGACTATTGTTTCTAATATCAATCTCATTTTTTAGATGATGAAATTAGAACTCAGGGAGACTGCAACTTTCCTCTTTTAGGCTTCTAGATTCCAAGTCTCACAGTTTTTCTGCTAAATATGAAGGGGAAAGTTTCAGTTAAAATGGAAGTCTTTGGGTCATTAAAAAGCTTTGAGGATGATGTACTGTTCAGGCTTTGAGGAAGAGAACTTCTTTTATATAGCACTTTATGACACATGAAGTTTTTTATATTCATCATGCCAACTGATCCTCACAATAGCCCTGTGAGGTATAATATTATTTCCATTTTATAGATGAGGACATTTACTTGCAGAGAAGTTTCATCTATTATCAAGTGCATGGTATATGTGAGTGGAAGAATTGAAACCCATGTCTTTAAGGTCTACCAATCTTGTGTTCTATCCTCTTCATCTTCCTGGAAAGTGAAATAAATGAGGTATTATATAACAAATGGTCTACATATGTAATTAATAAGTGAGTCAAGGGCCTTATACTGGTAATAGGCTAACAGAAGGAAGGTGCTAGTTGCCCTAGATGGAATGAACTGTACCCAGGCTGAGCTTAAAACTTGTAATAAATGTATCAAGGATCCAACCCCAGTAACAGAGTGTCAAGAGAAACTCTCACTGCTAGACATCAGGCCCCTTTAAGCTAACAGATTGCCAGACCCTTTCCTACTGAGGAAGCAGGTTCCTATTGGTGATTCAAAGGCTGACAGAAAGTGGATGTTGAACTTCCTGCCCTTCAGCAATGGAGTATATTCCAGCCCAAACTGCTCAGAACCCTTCCTGTTGCCTGTTCCTCCTTGACCTTAGATGGTAGGCAAATAACCACAGAATTCTCAGGTTAAGACTAAGGGGTTTATTGACAACAGAGTAAGGGAACAAGGCAGTGGAAAGAGGGTTAGGAAATACTGTAATCTTATCTGACTAAAGATTGCTATGGTTTTTGTCTGGATGATCTTCTGCTGACCCAGGGCAAGTAGCCCTGGGTCAGAATGATGCGTTCTCTGGTTGATAAATAAAGTTGTTCTTTGTCTAAATTTACCAGTGATGGTAATAATATTAATGATAGGTCTTAAACCCTACTCTGTTCCAGGCCTAGCTACCCACAATCTCACTCCCGCCACCCAGGGCCCAAGGCGGGGCAAGGGGTAAGTGAGTGGTCAGGGCGAAGTCATATAAGAACAAAAGCCAGCCCTGGGTCTCCAGGGCTTTATATACCCTTGGTCCCACTAGCAGTTGATGTTTTCCCTATGGCTCATGCCACTGCCAACATTCCATTCAGGGCAATTGGGTTGCCCTAAGCCAACATGGTAAAGTTAAAAATCCTATATTACACAGATCAGGTGAAAGGAAGAATAAAGGGAAGATTGAACTTCCAAGTTGATATAGCTGAGAATGAATGAATGAATGAATGAATGAATGAATGAATGGTCTACAGAGCTTTCTAAAGACTTTCAGATAGAGGGGTGTGGGAAAAAGGAAAGGAATAGTTATATTATATTTCGGATGATTAACAGAATATATGAAGGACTAACATTCAGAAACTACTCCATTGAAATAGATTTTCTAGGACTTCATTGATAGGCCCTAAGAAGTAGTCTGAGGCATTAAAATCTTAAGTAACCCACCCATGATCTCAAAGCTTTACTAAATATCAAAACAGGATTTGAGCCCATGTTCTCTTAATTTTAACCCAGTGGTTCTTCAAGAGTAGTTTGGGGGGAAGACAACTGGATAGCTCAGTGGATTGAGAGCCAGGCCTAGAGACTGGAGAACCTAGGTTCAAGTCTGGCCTCAGACATTTCCCAGCTGTGTGACCCTGGGCAAGTCATTTGACCCCCATTGCCTACCCTTACCACTCTTCTGCCTTGGAGCCAATTCACAGTATTGGCTCTAAGACAGAAGGTAAGGGTTTAAAAAAAAAGAAAAAAGAGTAGTTTAAGGGCCTTCAGTCATTCCTGAGATCTGTTTAGGGGGGGCCTACAACATAAAACTATTTTCATAACAACACTAAAGCATTTAAATTTCAAATGCAATACATACCAAATAAAAGATTTACCCTTTATAAACAAAAAAAAAAGACTAATTTGGGTAGTCTTCAATAATACTTGAGAATATAAAGGGGTCCTGAGACAAAAAAAGCTTGTGGATCTTGAGAATCTAATTTCTTGTGCCTTTAGTTGGAGTACACAGACCACCTGAATCTTCCAACTTTCTGAAAAATTTCATCTCTAAGACTAATTTATATGATTTGTTTTATATATTCTGTGCAAGAACGCAAAGTCCTAATGCAATTTGTTTCTGATAATGCCTCAATCCAAATTTGAGAGAAACAAGTTTAATTTAATTAAAATTTTTAAAATAGTAACTAATAGTTTTTATATGTGCTTAATTAAGGGGAGTACCTGAGAAATTTTTTGTTGTACTTTTTTCTCTTTATTTTTAAGCAAACACAGTTTTCTTAGAAATAAATGGGAATTGCAGACACAAGGCAGAGGGCGGAATTTGGGCCCCCAAATGTTTTTTTAAAGACTCCAAGGATCGTGTAATTACTTGGGAGGCAAAAAAAAAAAGTTGCTTCAAGATGTGAGACAGCTCTTGAAGCATTTGGCATTGGGTTTCATGGTCAAGATCTTTTTTTTCCTACCTCTGGGACAGTGTATAGATAGCTGTAATTACCTTCCAGGGTAGTCACTGTTTGTAGAAGCTTATGGCATGGCTCTGGGGTGCTCTTGTTTTCATTTAGAATGAAACCTTCCACATTAAAGGTTAACTTTGGTACACAGAGGCAAAGGAAGAAGAAAAGGTAAAATGAAAAGGTGTGGAGTGATAAATGGGTACCTGGTGTGAGCAGCTTATATCACTTAATACAGTGGTCTGGAAAAACTCCAGACTAATAATAATTTTGGTTAGAGTTGTTCTTTTGAGATTGGCAGTTTAGACTCCTAGTTGGGAAAATCAGTCAGAGGGATTGTGCAATCCATGGTTGTACAAAATAAAATAAAAAACCACCAGCACTTGGAATAATTACCATTTGCAATGTCTGGAAGCTTGAGTTTGCCTTTCTGCTAGGAATGCATTTTAACCCTGAAGAGAAGAAGCAAGGGAAGGAACAGCAAAGGAAGGGGTACTGTTGTGTAGGGATAAGAACAGTGATTTTGGAGTCCCAGTTCCTAGGCTCAACTCTTGCTTCTGAGGTTGGTCACCTCTGTGATTCTGAGGAGATCACTTGACCTCCAGGGGATTCCATTTTCTCATCAATAAAATGTGGGGGTTTGGACTAGCTTGCTTCTGATTACTATTCTACATCTATGATTATATCATGCATTTTTTTAACCCTTGAAAACTGAAATTTCTATTTTTGGGCTTGAAAGCTATTAAATAGTTCAAGGACCACAGAAATGGGCACATTTAACAAGAATCAGGATGATAAATATTCTCATTCCTTGGTGCTCCTATAGTATCTCAAATTATCTGAAGATGTTATTTTAATTTCAGACTATTCCTCTAAAGCATTGAATGATATTGGATGGCATGCTGGGCTAGTCAAGAAGACCCATGTTTGAATACTATCTCTAATGCTAATTAACCAAATGATCTGGAGTAGGTCACAGGACTATATGTGCTTCTGGCAACTCTCTAAGACTTAGAGACACTTATTATAAGTATTGGTGATGGAAATTTCCTACATTGTTAAAATTTTAGCTCTTAAATATATCCATTTGATATAAAGGGAAAGTAGCTTTTTTTTTTTTTAATGTGTCAGAGATCTTATATTCGTGTTGTAGAACTGAAATTGTTGAATATGACCTTAAAAGGCTCAATCTGGTTCATTTGGGAACTTTTTTTTTAAATGTTTAATATTCATTTTTAACATGGTTACATGATTCATGCTCCACCTTTCCCCTTCAGCCCCCCCCTCCCCCGCACCCTCCCCACCAATGGCCGATGTGCATTTCCACTAGTTTTGTCATGTGTCCTTGATCAAGACCAATTTCCAAATTGTTGGTAGTTGCATTGGTGTGGTAGTTTCGAGTCCACACCCTCAATCATGTCCACCCCGACCCATGTGTTCAAGCAGTTGTTTTTCTTATATGTTTCCTCTCCTGCAGTCCTTCCTCTGAATGTGGGCAGCTTTCTTTACCATAAATCCCTCAGAATTGTCCTGGGTCATTGTATTGCTGCTGGTACAGAGGCCCATTACATTCAATTTTACCACAGTATATCAGTCTCTGTGTATAGAGTTCTTCTGGCTCTGCTCCTTTCGCTCTGCATCAGTTCCCGGAGGTCTCTCCAGTTTGCCTGGAACTTCTCCAGTTTATTATTCCTTTTAGCACAATAGTATTCCATCACCCGCATATACCACAGTTTGTTCAGCCATTCCCCAATTGAAGGACATCCCCTCCTTTTCCAATTTGTTGCCACCACAAAAAGCACCGCTATGAATATTTTCGTACAAGTCTGTTTATCTATGATCTCTTTGGGGTACAAACCCAGCAATGGTATGGCTGGATCAAAGGGAAGGCATTCTTTTATAGCCCTTTGAGCATGATTCCAAATTGCCAGCCAGAATGGCTGGATCAGTTCACAGCTCCACCAGCAATGCATTAATGTCCCAATTTTGCCACATCCCCTCCAACATTCATTACTCTCCCCTTCTTTCATTTTAGCCAATCTGCTAGGTGTGAGGTGATACCTCAGAGTTGTTTTGATTTGCATTTCTCTAATTATTAGAGATTTGGAACACTTTCTCATGTGCTTATTGATACTTTTGATTTCTTTTCCTGAAAATTGCCTATTCATGTCTCTTGCCCATTTATCAATTGGGGAATGGCTTGATTTTTTATACAATTGCTTTAACTCCTTGTATATTTGAGTGATTAGACCCCTGTCAGAGTTTTTCGTTATAAAGATTTTTTCCCAATTTGTTGTTTCCCTTCTGATTTTGACTACATTGTTTTTGTTTGTACAAAAGCTTTTTAGTTTAATATAATCAAAACCATTTAATTTACATTTTGTAATTTTCTCTAACTCTTGCTTGGTTTTAAAGTCTTTCCTTTCTCAGAGATCTGACAAGTATACTATTCTGTGTTCACTTAACATGTTTATAGTTTCCCTCTTTATATTCAAGTCATTCACCCATTCTGAATTTATCTTGGTGTAGGGTGTGAGATGTTGATCTAGACCTAATCTCTCCCATATTGTTTTCCAAATTTCCCAGCAGTTTTTGTCAAATAGTGGATTCATGTCCCAAAAGTTGGGCTCTTTGGGTTTATCATACACTGTCTTGCTGATGTCATTTATCCCCAGTCTATTCCATTGATCCTCCTCTCTATCTCTTAGCCAGTACCATATTGTTTTGATGACTGCTGCTTTATAGTATAGTTTAATATCTGGTACTGCTAGGCCCCCTTCCTTCACATTTTTTTTCATTATTTCCCTTGATATTCTTGATCTTTTGTTATTCCAAATGAAATTTGTTATAGTTTTTTCTAATTCAGTAAAGAAGTTTTTTGGTAGCTTGATAGGTATGGCACTAAATAGGTAAATTAATTTGGGTAGAATTGTCATTTTTATTATGTTAGCTCGTCCTACCCATGAGCAATCAATGGCTTTCCAATTGTTTAGATCCAGTTTTATTTGTTTGGAAAGTGTTTTGTAGTTGTTTTCATATAATTGCTGTGTTTGTTTTGGTAGGTATATTCCTAAATATTTTATATTGTCTAGGGTGATTTTAAATGGTGTTTCTCTTTCTACTTCTTGCTGCTCTAGTGTGTTGGAAATGTATAGAAATGCTGATGATTTATGTGCATTTATTTTGTATCCTGCCACTTTGCTAAAGTTGTTGATTATTTCTACAAGCTTTTTAGTTGATTCTCTAGGATTTTTTAAGTAGACCATCATATCATCTGCAAAGAGTGATAGCTTAGTCTCCTCCTTGCCCACTTTGATACCTTCAATTCCTTTTTCTTCTCTAATTGCAACTGCTAGTGTTTCTAGTACAATGTTAAATAATAGAGGTGACAATGGGCATCCCTGTTTCACTCCTGATCTTATTGGGAAGGCTTCCAATTTATCCCCATTGCATATGATATTTGTTGATGGTTTTAGGTATATACTGTTTATTATTTTTAGGAAAGGTCCTTCTATTCCTATACTTTTCAGTGTTTTCAATAGGAATGGATGCTGTATTTTGTCAAAGGCTTTTTCAGCATCTCTTGAGATAATCATGTGATTTTTGTTTGTTAGACTGTTGATATGGTCAATTATGTGGATGGTTTTCCTAATGTTGAACCAACCTTGCATTCCTGGTATAAATCCCACCTGATC
>NC_058131.1:498756364-498847290 GCF_016433145.1 Gracilinanus agilis | reverse complement strand
GTTTCTACTTGCTCAATTCTAGCCTTTAGGGATTGATTTTCGGCTATAATCTTTCGGTTTTCGGCCATAATCTTCTGGTTTTCGGCCATAATCTTCTGGTTTTTGGCCATAATCTTTTGGTATTCCTTTTCAATCTGGTCATCTCTGGTGTTCAATTGCAAGATTCTACCTTTTAAACAGTTATT
The DNA here is from genome assembly GCF_016433145.1 of Gracilinanus agilis. Lineage (NCBI taxonomy): Eukaryota > Metazoa > Chordata > Mammalia > Didelphimorphia > Didelphidae > Gracilinanus > Gracilinanus agilis. Next base: position 498,847,105 of record NC_058131.1, on the reverse strand, counting down.
TTCTTGCCAGATCTCTTCCATTTTCCTCAAAATCTCAGTTTTGAACTCTTCCATAGCTTGTGAGGAGTTTTCCTTATTTGAGGAGGGTCCGGATGCTTGTTTGTTCTCCTCCTCTGTTTGCTCGGTTGTCTGGATTTTCTCTGTGTAAAAGCTGTCGAGTGTTAAAGACTTCTTTTTCTTGTTGTTATTCTTTCTCTTCTGAACTTCCTGAGACTGAGTAGCCATCATTAGCCCAGCAGCTTCTGAGGTTTATCCTCGCGCTCAGTGTCTGTCCGCGATCTATTGACTCCTGAGGTCTGAGTTCTGGTTTTTTCCAAGGTCAAGCCCCCTGGTGGATCCCCTTACTTGATCCTCTGCCGGAGGTTTCTTTACAAGTCTCAGGGCGCTGCTTCCACAGTCGTATACCCGTCCACACTGGTTCCCCACTTAGGCTTTAGTTCCTGGTTGTGTCTGCCTCCACCTACGCCTCCGCAGTGCCTGCGCTCTCAGCCTGCGCTCTGCGCCCAGCGTCCTGCTCCCGCGCTCAGATTTCACCTGCGTTTTTTGGCTTATTGCGGTCCTAAATCTTGCTGCTCCCAGGAACAGGCCCCAGAGCTGCCAATGACTCGATGGGTGCCCCAAACTTGCTCTATTTCTTTTTAGTTGGCTTCGGAGCTATAGATGAGTGTGGAGGCGGTGGGGGTGGGGTGGTTGCTCAGCCCGCGATTTCATGAGGGCTGTTTCACCCCTTTATAGCCTGGAAGTGCCTCGATTCCATGTACCTTCCACGCTGTGCCCTGTTGTGGGGGTTCCTCCGTTCGTCTGGACTTGTTTTTATGTCCCCTTGAGGAGTTTTGTGTGTTTCAGTCAGGAGAGGTTAAGAGCTGCTTCTTACTCTGCCGCCATCTTAACCCGGAAATCCAAAAGTCCGGAAAGTAGCTTTTTATTTATTATATAGTTTTGGAATTACAGCTACATAGAGGCAGTGGATTTAGAACATCAATCAGGCAATCTGGAGTTATTAAGTTCTTACTAGGCATAGCGCTAAACATAGTTAACACTAAGGAATCAAAGAAAAACAAAAAAAAAAGGAACATACATTCTAATGGGAGACATAATATGTAAATAAATAGGAACATGCAGTCTATTTACTGAGTAGATAGAATGTAATCTGAAAGGGTAGTGTAATGATTTGAATTTTGAGAGACAGTAATTCTGAGTATTAAATTAATTTATTAATTAACCAGTCAAGACAAATTAATCTGGCCAGATGATTCTCTTACTAATCAAAGAATTTGAAGTCTTCTGACACAGGTACATAAATACAATTTTGGGATCTCATTAGGCAGCTCCTCCTTTGGGCATCTCAAGACATGTCTAATTGTCAAATAGCTAATTAGAAGGTAGTCCATCAAAACTCTTAACCCCTCCTCACTCTCACAGGTGATGGTGAGTACTCACTATTCAAAAGAAAAAGCGTCATTATCTATTAATATGGTTTTATTGGGGGGAAATATTCCTTTGAGTTCCTAAGAACAAAGGAAATATAAAAGTCAATGGACTGATTGGAGTCTCTAATTCAAAAATCAGATCTGAGTAATATTTTAGTATATATTAAAAATAAATTCTCTCAATAGACAGTAGTAGCTGAGAAAGGCCTTCCCTAGAAGATTTATTATAAACTGATTCTTTTTTTATTAATAGAATTTATTTACAAATGCCTCAGCTTCTCTCTTCCCTCCCTACATTATAATAGGCATCATATGGGGAGACAGCTAGCCTGCTCTCCAGTTGTGCAAGGCATATATAAATTATATCTTTCATGTTTCCATTTTTCAGCTCATTCTCTGGAGAAATCATTCACAATTTATTCTTCAAGTGTTAAATCTGTAGCTGTGTATGATGTCTTGGTTCTACTCAATTTGTTGTTCATTATCCTATGTAGTTCTTCACAAGCTGTTTTTTTTTTAATTAGCCCGCTCATCTTTCTTATGGAGTATTCTATCACAATCATACATCCTAATTTGTTTAGCCATTCTCTAATTGACGGGGATATCCTCAATTTTCAGTTCTTTGATGTCACAAAGAGAGCTTCTATAAATATCTGGGAACATACAGGTTCTTTTCATTTTCCCTTGATCTCCTTGGGAAACACAGTTTTATAACTCTCTGGGTATAATTCTAAATTATTCCTAAAAATGGTTGGATCAGTTTGTATCTCCACCAACACCATATTAGTGTTTCCATTTTCCCAATCCCCTCTAATATTTATCATTTTGTCCTTTTAACTAATCTGATGGGTGTGAGATGATATCTCAGAATTGTTTTGGTTTGCATTTCTCTAATCAGCAGTGATTTAGAAGATTTTTAATATACCTACATAAGGCTTTGATTTCTTCATCTGAAAATTTTCTGTTTATATCTTTTGCTCATTTATCAATTGGAGAATGGCTCTTATTCTTATAAATTTGATCACGTTTCCTATGTTTTAAATATGAGACCTCTTATCTGAGAGGCTGTCTATAAAGATTTCCCCCAATTTTCTGCTTTCCTTATAATCTTGGCAATATCTGTTTTATTCATACAAAAAATTTCAATTTAATGTACTCAAAATTATCTATTATACATTTTACAAAGCTGTCCATTTCTTCTTGACTCATAAACTCCTTTCCTATCCATAAATCTGGCAGATAATACATTTCTGCTTCTTCTAATTTACTTTTGGATCTTCTTTTATGTACAGATCATATATCCATTTTGATCTTATCTTAGTGAATCGTGTAAGATATTAGTTGATGCCTACTTCCTGCTAGCCTGCTCTCCAGTTGTGCAAGTCATTTTTACTAAATATTGATTTCTTATCCCCCAAACCTAGATTTATGCTTTTGTCAAATATAAGATTATTATATTTTTATTAATGTTTGTGTATATCTTTCCTGTTCCACTGATCTGCCTTTCTATTTCTTAGCCATAGTTTTTGATATTTATGGCTTTATAATATACTTTAAAATCTGATATTGCTAGATCTCCTTCCTTTAGATTTTTTCATTACTTTTAAAATATTCTCCATTTTTTGTTCTTCCAAATGAACTGTTATTATTTTTTCTAGCTTAATAAAATATTTTTTGGTAGTTTAAATGAGATGACATTTAATAAGTATACCTTCTTCTCTGTGGTACATGGTATCTTTAAAAAAAAAGGACTATATATTATGGCACAAAAACATTATAGTTAAATGTAGGAAAACAAGTATTAATTACATATCTTCCCAATCATAATGAAATAAAAATCATATATAATATGGGATCATGGAAACAAAAAGGAAAACTAATTGGAGACTAAATAACAATCTTAAAGAATGAGTAGCTTAAAGAACAAATCATAGAAACAATAACTTCATTAAAGAGAATGATAATAATGAGATTATATACCAAAGCAAAAGCAATAATTAGAGGAAAATTTATATCTTTGAATGCTTATATTAATAAAATAGAGAAAGAAAAGATCAATGAAATGGGAATGTAATTTTAAAAGTTAGAAAAAGAGCTAATTAAAAGTCCCCAACTAACCACCAAATTAGACATCCTAAAATTAAAGGTGAGATTAATAAAATTGAATGTAAGAAAACAGTTGAATTAATTAATAAATAAATCAATCTAGGAGTGTATTTTGTGAAAAAAATCAACAAAATAGAAAAATGATTGGTTAATATGAAAGAGAGAGAGAGAAGAGAAGAGAAGAAAGCCAAATAACTAGCATTAAAGGTGAGAAGGATAAATAAATATACTAGCAATGAAAATGAAGGAAGAAAATTGTTGATCAAACTCATTAATGAACATGGATGCAAAAATTCTAAATAAAATTCTAGCTAGGAGACCACAGCTCTATAACACATAAATTATACATTGTGACCACATATGATTTATATCAGGAATGGTTTAATATAAAAAATGATCAACATAATTGATTATATTAATAACAAAAGTGATAAAAACATTTTATTTTATCAATAAATATAGAAAAAGCCTTTGACAAAATACAATACTCATTTCTATTTAAAACATAGCAAAGCATAACTATAAATGGATTTTATCTTAAAATTATGTGAAGCAGCTACCCAAAGCCATAAGCAAGTGTTATTTATAATGGGGATAAGCTAGAAGCCTTTCCAATGAGATCAAGAGCAAAATAAGGATGCCCATTATCAACAATATTATTTAACATATTATTAGAAATGCTAATCATAGCAATAAGAGATGAAAAATTTGAGGGAATCAGAATGGGCAAAGAGATAATAAAACTATCTCTGTCTGCAGGTGATGATAGTGTATATGGAAAATCCTAGATTTTCATCAAAAAAAATAGTTGAAACTATTAATAATTGTAGTAAAGTAGCAAGATATAAAATAAGCCCACATTAATCATCAACATTTCTTGTTACTAATAAAATCCTGCAAGAGATTATAGAAAGAGATACTCCATTTAAAATAACCACAGGTAGAATAAAATACCTGGTAGTATACCTGCCAAAACAAACCCAGAAACTACATGAACATAAATATAAAATACTTTTTGCAAAAATAAAGTCAGATCTATATAATTAGAGAAATATTAATTGTTCATGGATGGGCAAACTCAATATAATTAAAATGACAATTCTTCCTAAACTCAGCTATTTAAACTGATTCTTAAAGGAAGTCAGGGAACTAAAAGGGGAAGGTGAGGAGTCAGCTAATGCAAAGATTCATATTACATAATAATGAAAACTTATAATAACATGATGCCTTAAGATTTACTAGTAGATAAATAAATCAGTTAGTAATTATTAAGTGTCCACAATGTGCCAAGCATTAGGTTGGGAGTTCAAAGACAAAATGAAACAGGCCATTCCCTCAAGGAGTTTATATTTTATCAGTGGAGACAGCCTATTTCATTCACAAAATTCCTACCTTAATGCTTCATCGTAGCATTAAGATAAGTCTATTTCTCAAGCATAACCCAATGGGGAATTAATTCTGGAAAATTTTTCCAAGTCATAAAGTCTTGGATTAAGATATTGGTAACAAATCATGTTGTGTATGAAGACTAGACTAGCTAGCTAAGTATGAAGTGCCTTGTCATTTGAGGTTGACAAAATCCTTGGCTATAGCAAACCATAAAAAATTACAAATTGCCACACATTCCTGTTTGTGCTCATCCTGTGAAAGTGCCAGAAGAAAGAGAAGTTTCTAAGAATCAGTCAGCCAACAAACATTCTTAAGCATTTAAAATGAGTCAGCACTAAGTGCCAGAGATTAAAAAAAATATAAACAATCAAGCAAACAAAACAAAATATTAGTCCTGACTTAAGGAACATACATTCCATGATATGTAAATGAGACAGATCCACTTCAAAAGCATTTATAAACAAAACTAGACTTACATAGTTTTAAAAAATGGAACAGGTGTGCAAGTGTTTTATCATCAATAATGTGGAATTGCTTTATTTGAAATTTAACACCTCAGTACCTATTGTGTTCAATGAAGAAGAGAAATAGCACCCATGAAGATGAAGTCAGGAAGAACATCTGAACAAGACCAAGTAAATACAGAAGAAATCCTGCAGAAGGTGACACAATTCTGAAAGATTGAAAATTTTATTTTCAAGACCTCTGAGAGAGAGGAAGATGAATGGGAAAAAATTTTGAATGGTATTATTTCTAAAAAAGAAGTTATTAATAGAACATTTGGCCCATCTGCCCAACTTCTTATCTTTATAACATTTTTGTGAGAATCATTTATACTTACAATAATGTTACGCTTGATTAAAATTTGAGAACGAAAGACAGGCTTTTGCAAAAAACAAAACAAAACAAAATTATAGGATCTCTTTAAAGTTATACAATTGACTGAAAAGAACATGCTTTCTTATTGTTTATTGATTATTTTTAAAAGCATTTGATTTGATCAAGAAAAACACAGTTTTCAAAGTTTTCAACCAATTAAGTAATTCTACATTGATTTGTCAGAATCATACCAGATTTCTTTCTAGATATAATATCTTTGTTCAGCATTCCTCATATCAACATCCAAGAAGGCACAAAACAGGGAGACGTGCTCATCAAAAATGTTTGCAACTGTGAGGGATTCCCTATGGTGAAACACTGCAGATGTTTTTGTTTGGTGATGACATTATACTGATTGCATCAAGCTGCAAAGTACTATAGGGATTCCTCAGTGATATCTACCTCCACTCAAGAGATCAAGCCAAAAATCTATATGGAGGAAGGGGAACAAATAGATGAAGAATTTTTATTGTTTAGATAATATCATACAATTAGATGAGATTTTCACCCAATTAATCCACAAATATATATATATATATATTTATATCTTAGATAGGCACCATAATGGACAAAGACCTGAACCTGGAATTGAATGAGAGGAAGATAATAATAATGATTAATACATGTTAGATATCACATATAACACATACTTATTATATATAACATAGACTATTTGCTTAGCACTTTATAATTATTGTCTTATTTGGTCCTTACAACAACCCTCCTAGGAGGCAGGTGTTGTTATGACACCCATTTTACAGTTAAAGACACTGAGGCAAACAGAGGTTAAGTGATTTGATCAGGGTCACACAGCTAACATCTCAGGCCAAGTTTGAGTTGAGATCTTCCTGATTTCATGGCCAGTACTCTATCTACTATGTTATCCAGCAGCCTAGATGACCACTAACCAGAATGATTCAGAAATGATTTATTTATTTTAAACAAGGGAGGAAAGCAATTATTATTTTATTTTTATTTCTGTATTCCTAGATCCTAGCAGAGTGCTTGACATATGACAGGAGCTTGATAAATGCATATTGATTCATTTAACAATTTATTGAGCATCTACTTTGTGAAAGATATTTTACTAGGTACTGAGATATTGTCATTCTTTTATTTTTCAGTCATGCCCGACTCTTTGTGACTCCATTTGTGGTTTTCTTGGGAGAGATACTAGAGGGGTTTGCCATTTCTTTTTCCAGCTCATTTAAAGATGAGGAAAGTGAAGCAAATAGTTAAGTTAAGTGTCTTACTCAAGGTCTCATAGCTAATAAGTATCTAAATCCAGATTTGAACTCAGGAAGAGGAGTCTTCTTGACTCTTGGTCCAGGATTCTATCCACTGCACCACCTAGCTTGTCCTTGAGGATATAAGAAAAAGCAAAAAAAATATTTTGTACCTGAGGAACTTGAATTCTCCTGAAGTATATGGGTTGCTTGAGATGTACAGTTATGAGAAAACTCCTTACATCAATCTTGGCACCTGACTGTTTCTGATCAACACAACTAAGGGCCTTGGTTAAGGGTCTGTAAATTGCAAGCATAGGTGGTCCACTTTCCCAGCCATACAGGGCTAGGTTCAAACAATGCAATAATGTTTTCTACTAATCCCTACAATTGAAAAAATATATATGTCTCTATAGTTATTCATTTTTTTGTTTTTAATATTTTATTTTTTTAGAAAAATTTTCCATGGTTACATGATTCTTGTTTTTACTTTCTCCTTCTCCCCCATTCACCCCCCACCCCCTATCCAATGCACATTTCCACTGGCTTTAACATGTGTGATCAATCAGGACTTATTTACATATTATTGATACTTGCATTGGTGTGGTCATTTAGTGTCTACATCCCCAACCATGCCCGCATCAACCCATGTGTTCGAGCGGTTGTTTTTCTTCTGTTTTTCCACTCTTGCAGTTCTTCCTCTGAATGTGGGTAGCGTTCTTTACCATAAGTCCCTGGGAATTGTCCTGGGTCATTTCATTGCTGCCAGTACAGAAGTCCATTACATTCTATTTTACCACAGTGTATCAGTCTCTGTGTACAAAGTTCTTCTGACTCTGCTCCTTTCATTCTGCATCAATTCCTGGAGTTCTTTCCAGATCACATGGAATTCCTCCAGTTTATTATTTCTTTGAGCACAATAGTATTCCATCACCAGAATAAACCACAATTTGTTTAGCCATTCCCCAATTGAAGGGCATCCCTTCATTTTCCAGTTTTTTTTTGTCACCACAAATAGGGTGGCTATAAATATTTTTGTACAAGTCTGTTTATCTATGTTCTATTTGGGGTACAAACCCAGCAATGCTATGGCTTGATCCAATTGGCAGGAAGTCTTTTGGAGTTCTTTGGGCATAGTTCCAAATTGCCATCGAGAATGGTTGGATCAGTACATAACTCCACCAACAATGCATTAATATCCCAATTTTGCCACATCCCCTCCAACATTCATGACTCTCCCCTTCTCTCATTTTAGCCATTCTGCTAGGTGTGAGGTGGTACCACCAGAGTTGTTTTGATTTACATTCTCTAATTATTAGAGATTTAGAATACTTTCTCATGTTCTTGTTGAGAGTTTTGATTTCTTTATCTGAAAATTGCCTATTCATGTCCCTTGCCCATTTATCAATTGGAGAATGGCTTGGATTTTTTGTACAATTGATTTAGCTCCTTGTATATTTGAGTAATTAGACCTCTGTCAGAGTTTTTTCTTATAAAGATTTTTTTCCCAGTTTGTTGTTTCCCTTCGGATTTTGGATGCATTGTTTTTGTTTATATAAAAACTTTTTAATTTAATATAATCAAAATTATTTTTTTATATTTTGTAATTTTTTCTAACTCTTGCTTGGTTTTAAAATTTTCCCTTTCCCATAGATCTGACAGGTATACTATTCTATGCTCAACTAATTTTCTTATAGTTCCTTCTTTATATTCAAGTCATTCACCCATTCTGAATTTATCTTGGTGTTGGGTGTGAGATGTTTATCTAAGCCTAATCTCTCCCATACTGTTTTCCAATTTTCCCAACAGTTTTTGTCAAATAGTGGATTTTTGTCCCAAAATTTGAGTTCTTTTGGTTTATCCTAGACAGTCTTGCTGACATCACTTACCCCAAGTCTATTCCAATGATCCTCCTTTCTATCTCTTAGCCAGTACCATATCGTTTTGATGACTGCTGCTTTATATTATAGTTTAATATCTGTTACTGCTAGGTCCCCTTCCTTCATGTTTTTTTTTCATTATTTCCCTTGATATTCTTGATCTTTTGTTCTTCCAAATTAACTTTATTATAGTTTTTTCTAATTCAGTAAAACAATTTTTTGGTAGTTTGATAGGTATGGCACTAAATACATGAATTAATTTGGTTAGAATGGTCATTTTTATTATGGTAGCTCATCCTATCCATGAGCAATCAATGTTTTCCCAATTGTTTAGATCTAGTTTTAATTGTTTGGAAAGTGTTTTGTAGTTGTATTTGTATAATTCCTGTGTTTGTTTTGGTAGATAGAATCCCAAGTATTTTATATTGTGTAGGGTGATTTTAAATTGTGTTTTTCTACCTCTTCCTGCTGTGATGTGTTAGAAATATATAGATATGCTGATGATTTATGTGCATTTATTTTGTAACCTGCAATTTTGCTAAAGATGTTGATTATTTCTATTAGCTTTTTAGTTGATTCTCTAGGATTTTTTAAGTAGACCATCATATCATCTGCAAAGAGTGATAGCTTAGTCTCCACATTGCCCATTTTAATACCTTCAATTTCTTTTTTCTTCTCTAATTGCTACTGTTAGTGTTTCTAGTACTATGTTAAATAATAGAGGTGATAGTGGGCATTCTTGTTTCACTCCTAATCTTATTGGGAAGGCTTCTAATTTATCCCCATTGCATATGATGTTTGTTGATGGTTTTAGGTATATGCTGTTTATTATTTTTAGGAAAGGTCCTTCTATTCCTATACTTTTCAGTGTTTTCAATAGGAATGGATGCTGTATTTTGTCAAAGGCTTTTTCAGCATTGATTGATATAATCATGTGGTTCTTGTTGGTTTGCTTGTTGATATGGTCAATTATGGTTTTCCTGATGTTGAACCATCCGTGCATTCCTGTCATAAATCCTACCTGATCATAATGAATAACCCTCGTGATCACTTGCTGAAAATCTTTTTCCTAGTGTTCTGTTTAAGATTTTTGCATCTATGTTCATTAAGGAGATTGGTTTGTAGTTTTCTTTCTCTGTTTTTGATCTACCTGGCTTTGGGATCAGTACCATATTTGTATCATAAAAAGAATTTGTCAGAGCTACTTCTTTGCTTATTATGTCAAATAGTTTGTGTAGTATTGGAATTAGTTGTTCTTTGAAAGTTTGATAGAATTCACTTGTGAATCCATCTGGTCCTGGGGCTTTTTTCTTAGGGAGTTCTTTGATGGCTTGTTCAATTTCTTTTTCTGGTATGGGATTATTTAAGAATTCTATTTCTTCTACTGTTTATTTTATATTTTTGTAAAATATTTCTTACAATTTATATTTTTGTAAACATTCATCCATCTCACCTAGATTGCTATATTTATTACCATATAATTGCTCAAAATAGTTTTTAATGATTGCCTTGATTTCCTCTTCATTAGAGGTGAGGTCTCCCTTTTTATCTTTGATACCAATGATTTGGTTTTCTTCTTTACTCTTTTTAATTAGATTGACCAGTACTTTGTTAATTTTGTTTTTTTTTTCAAAGTACCAGCTTCTAGTCTTATTTATTAATTCAATAGTTCTTTTACTTTCAATTTTTATTGATTTCCCCTTTAATTTTTGTAATCTCTAATTGGGTTTTTAGCTGGGGATTTTAAATTTGTTCCTTTTCTAGTTTTTTAATTTGCATGCCCAGTTTATTGATCTTTGCCCTCTCTAATGTGTTAATATATGTACTCAAGGATATAAATTTCTCCCTGAGTACTGCCTTAGCTGCATCCCACAGAGTTTGGTAGGATGTCTCATCATTGTCATTCTCTTCAATTAAATTATTGATTATTTCTATGACTTCTTTAACTGGTTTTGGAGAATCGTATTATTAAATTTCCAATTAGTTTTTGGTTGGCCTGTCCATGTGCCCTGACTAATTATTATTTTTATTGCATTATGATCTGAGAAGGTTACATTTATTATTTCTGCTCTTTTGTATTTGTTTGCAATGTTTCTATGCCCTATTACATGGTCAATCTTTGTGAATATACCATGTGCAGCTGAAAAGAAGGTGTATTCCTTTTTGTCCCTATTTATTTTTCTCCACATATCTATTAAATCTAATTTTTCTAGGATTTCATTCACCTCTCTCATCTCTTTCTTATTTATTTTTTGGTTTGATTTATCAAGATCTGAAAGAGGAATATTTAGATCTCCCACTATTATGGTTTTACTATCTATTTCCTTCTTGAGCTTAGCCAGTTTCTCCTTTAGGAATTTGGATGCTATACCATTTGGTGCGTATATGTTGAGTACTGTTATTTCCTCATTGTCTATACTGCCTTTTATCAGGATGTAATTACCTTCTCTGTCTCTTTTAATCACATCTATTTTTACTTTGGCTTTGTCAAAAATCATGATCACCACTCCTGTCTTTTTTTCTCATTCGAAGCCCAAAAGATTTTGCTCCAGCCCTTGACCTTAAACCTGTGTATGTCCACCTGTCTCATATGTGTTTCTTATAGACAACATAGGATAGGATTTTGGTTTCTAATCCACTCTGCTATTTGCTTCCATTTAATGGGCGAGTTCATCCCATTCACATCCAGAGTTATAATTATCAGTTGTGTATTCAATAACATTTTGGTATCCTCTCCTAGTTCTACCCCTTCTTCTTGCACTATTTCCTTTTAAGCCAGTGCTTTGTTTTAGACCAGTCCCCCTTGTCCCCTCCCTTGATTTACTTCCCTTTCCACCCCCTATTCCCCTCTTTTTATTTTATAAGGCCTAATGATTTCCCTCCCCCCTCTCTTCCCCATCCTTTTTGACCTCCCCACTGCCATGCTCCCCTTGGTTAATCCCTTTTGACTTTTTCAGTAAGGTTAGATAGAATTCTATATCCCAATGAATATAGCTACTCTTCCCTCTCAGGATTAATTCCACTGAGAGTAAGGTTTAAGTAGTCTTTCTTAATGCTCTCTTCCTCTCCTTATAACAGTATTCATCCCCTCCCCTTCCCATGTTCTCTTTCTGTGGTATAGAATATCCTATTTTTCTTATTCATTCAAATTTCCCTTGGTGTTATCTACTATTCACCCCCCTCTTTTTTTCCTTACCCTGTCTCATCTTAGACCATTTAGTGCTCCAATCTCTCCCTAGAAGAATAATTATTGTAATTAGTATAATAGTGAATATGGTTTTTGAAAATTACACATAACATTTCTCCATGTAGGAATATAAATAATTTGATCTTATTAAAGCCCTTAAAGAGGTGAATTTTAAAATAAGAGTTTTCTTTCTTTCCCTTCTGTTTCTTATTTACTTTTTCATGTTTCTCTTGGTTTTTGTGGTTGGATATAGAACTTTCCATTTAGTCCTGGTCTTTTCTGTGAAAATTCTTGGAAATCTTCTATCTTGTTGAATCCCCATACTTTCCCCTGGAAGTATATAGTCAATTTTGATGAGTAGGTGATTCTTGGTTGTAGACCCAGTTCTCTTGCTTTTCTGAATATCATATTCCAAGCCTTGAGGTCTTGTAGTGTGGAGGCTGCCAGACCCTGTGTGATCCTGATTGGTGCTCCTTGATATCTGAATTGTCTCTTTCTAGCTTCTTGTAAAATTTTTTCTTTTACTTGGAAGCTCTTGAATTTGGCTATTATATTTCTGGGTGTTGTCTTTTCTCGGTTCAGTGTATAGGATGATCTATGGATCCTTTCAATGTCTATATTGCCCTCTTGTTGTAGAACTTCAGGGCAGTTTTGCTGAATTATTTCTTTTAGTATGGAGTCTAAATTTCTATTAATTTCTGCTTTTTCAGGAAGACAAATGATTCTCAAATTGTCTCTTCTAGACCTGTTTTCTTGGTCTGTTAACTTCTCATTGAGATATTTCCTGTTTCCTTCTAATTTGTTGGTCTTTTGGCTTTGCTTTATTAATTCTTGTTGTCTTGTGAGATCATTAGCTTCTAATTGCCCAATTCTAGCCTTTAGAGACTGGTTTTAGGCTAAAATCTTTTGGTTTCTTTTCCAATCTGGTCTATCTGCTTCTTCAAGGCGTCCAGCTGGTTATTTCTGGTCTCCAATTTGCTTATCAATTCATTTGATTTCTCAGCCTCACTTTCCAATTGGGAAATTCTGCCTTTTAAGCTGTTATTTTCTTGCTAGATCTCTTCCATCTTTCTCATGATCTCAGATTTGAACTCTTCAAGATCTTGTAACCTATTTTCATTTTTTGGGGAAGGTTTGGATGTCTTTAATTGTTTGTCCTCCTCTATTTTCTGGGTTTTTTCTGTGTAGAAGTTATCAAGTGTTAGAGTTTTTTCCTTTGTCTTCTTTTATATTTCTTGGGCTTTGGTTGGCATCATTATGCTTTATCCCAGAAGTCTGAGTAAGGCAGTCTGATTCTCTTTGTACGGAGTTAGAGAGCAGTTTTTGCCTGAGGCTACTTTGTGAGTCTCCTGGTTTCTCTGGGGACCCTCCTGGGGTCTCTGGTCTAGGTGTTTTCAGGGTTGAGCCCCTGTGGTCCTAGCCAGCTTCCCAGAGCACAGAACTTGGCCCATGCTTGCTCCACCACCTGAGGTTTTCCCCCTGAGTCTGAGCAAGTTGGGCACTGCTGCTGCCTCTCTCAGTCCCACTCTCGTGTCCAAAGTCTGAGTTTTTCAGCTACCTGGGGCTTCAGATCTTGCTACTCTCAGGGGCAAGCTCCTAGTGGTGCCAGTTAGCTGCCAAGGAGCTAGATTTTGTGCCCCCGCTGGCTCTAACTCTGGAGCACAGCCTCTAACACTGGTACTGTGGATGGGATGGGGGAGAGGTGATCCACTCACATTTTTTCCCCACATTTTGATGGGAGCTATTCCCCCCACCCCTTATAGCATGGAAGTGCCCAAATCCCACATACCTTCAATACTGTGCCTTATTGTGGGGTCCCTTCTTTCATCTGGATTTTGTTTTCTTGTACTTTGGAGGTATACTATATCTGTTTGTAAGGAGAGAAAGTCACCCTGCCTCTACTCTGCCACCATCTGAACCTGGAAGATATAGTTATTCATTTTTAGACAAACTAGAAATCAATGAATTTCTAGACTTCATATATAGAATGTTTCATCTTTAGTCCAGAAGGTGAACTGGAAGAGAAAACCTCAGGTAAATTGCTGCCTTCTTGATTTTCCTAGACTTTGAAATTTATTTACCTATAGTATGGAAGGATTAAATTGTAGTTCTTGATGGGAAAGAAAAAGAGACTAGACCTTTGGAAGGTTTCTTAGAGCCCCGTGCTTTAGAGCAGGGATTCCCAAAGTGAGTGGTACTGTCCCCTGGAGGGTGCTGCAGTGATCCAGGGGGGCAGTGATGACCACAGGTGCATTTATCTTTCCTATTAATTGCTATTAAAATTTAAAAAAAATAATTTCCAGGGGGCTAAGTAAAATTTTTTCTGAAAAGGAAGTGGTAGGCCAAAAAAGTTTGGGAAACACTACTTTAGAGGATGGACTGGGTACCACCTCTTATATCAAGACTTTTGTACTCATCTTACCATTCATTTATTCTTCTCCCAAATGTTGACCACAGCCAAGTATTAGAATTGGATGAATATATGCACATCATTTGTTTGACTTATAGTCTTGGATAATTCTTAATCACTGACCTCCTAAATAATTCCTAAAAAATAATTTTCTTACTCTGTGCCTTAGTTTCTCTTCTGAAAATTCCCTGAAAATGGAGATTGCTATGTTTATTTTTTAAATTCAAAGACATTTTATTTTCCCAATAACATGTAATAATAATTTTCAACATATCATACATTTTTCAAAATTGTAAGATTTAAATTGTCTCCCCTCTTTTCCCTCCCCTAAGCAATTTGATCCGGGTTCTACATGTATTATTATGCAAAATATACTTTCATATTGATCATTGTTGTAAAAGCATGCTCATATAAAACCCAAGCCTCAAAATAAACTAATGTGAAAAATAGTATGCTTTGATCTGCATTTGACTCTAACGGTTCTTTCTCTGGAGGTTGATAGCATTCTTTGTCGTAAGTTCTTAAGAACTGTCCTGAATTAGTGTATTGCTGAGAGTAGCTAAGACTTTCACAGTTGATCATCACACAATACTGTTGTTACTGTGTACAATGTTCTCCAAATTCTGTTTATTCCTTTTTTTTGAGCTCATGTAGATCTTTCTGAAATCATGCTGCTCATCATTTTTTACAACAAAATAGTATTCCTTTACCATTATATGCCACAATTTGTTCAGCCATCCCTTAACTGATTAATATCCCCATAATTTCCAATTTTTTGTCAACGTAAAAAGAGCTACCATAAATATTTTGGTACAAGTGGGCTCTTTCCTTTTTTCTTTTTTAATCTCGTTCGTACACAGATCCAATAGTGATACTACAGGATCAAAGGGTATGCACAGTTTTATAGTCCTTTGTGCATAGTTCCTAATTGCCCTCCAGAATGGTTGGATCAGTTTACAGCTACCCCAACAATGAGATAGCTATTTTTCTACCCTATCTCATGTTCAAAGATGCAGAGAAAGAGAATTAAGGTCTATAGGACATCCTGAGTTTCCTGAATATAGACACTAAATGGTAATGAAGGAATGCTATTACAAATTTTTAGACTTAGGAAGTTTGAGTCTTCCCTATTTGGGGAGGAGTGATAGTTTCCCCTGAAGTCTTGTGATTAAAAATCATGGACTAGTGAGACTGCTTTCCATTTTGAAATACATTTTGATAAGTGCTGTTTTTTGGCAATCCTGTTTGCTCAGCAGAGTCAGAAGCTACAGGCAGTGCATCAAAGTCACAATCAGGCAATATGGAAGAAATAATAAAAGCTCTGATTTTTATTCTGAGCTGCTGAAGGGAGGACATATATCCTGGAGGTGCTGATTGTTATGCACGTTTTAACCACGGAGTATAATAGCTTCATCCTGTGCTATCTATTCCTCTGACATTCAGCTGTTGCTATCCATGCCTTTGACATTCAGCCAAATATCTCAAGTTAATCAGATTCATTACTGTCTGCCTGTCTGTCTTTCCAGCTATCCCCATATTCTCTCCATTTGGGTTGGAGGGAGAGGAGAGGAGAGGAGAGGAGAGGAGAGAAGAGGAGGAAGGGGGAAGAGAGAGAGAGAGAGAGAGAGAGAGAGAGAGAGAAAAGGAGGGAGCCAGCCCTCTGGCCTCTAAATGTTTGCACAGGATGGCTGAGTGGACTGAGGCGAGGAGATAAGGATGTTTTATGCCATTTCTTCTGCTTGTGTGAATACCAGTGAGATTGATTTCAGAAAACGAAATTTATTTCCCTGGAGACATATTTTATCATTTGCTTGAATTCTGTGATTCACCCATATGTAGAGTACAGCCAAGTCTCCTTCAGAGGGAGAAGGAAGGAAAAAAGGCTAACACTTAAAACCTGAAAAAAAAACATATAAAAGGCACTGCCAGATAAAATGTTCTGTGACCTATAAGCTTTGGAATGGGTCAGAGGGATTATACTAAGGCTGACATTTAGAAATGATGTGATCCATTGGCTGCTACCGTATGCATATAGAAAGCCAAAATACCAGCTATAGGTTCACCCCTTGAATAAATCCTCTATTGAAGCAAAAACTGAATAACAGGAACTTTAACCCAAGAGGTAAGAGCAAAAGTCTAAGAGGGTCATATCATGTTGGCTTTTACAAGGTGAGATGACTTTATTTAAAGGGACATATTCCACTTAGTTAAGCCCTCAAATTTATGTACTCTTAAAAGGCAGGCTTAGCAGAGTTTAATATAAATGGAAATTATTTCGGATACAGAGGGGGAGGGAAAGAGGACAACTAGGAGAGCATAAGTAAAGAAGGGAGAGGAGGAATGGGAGTAAGCAGGAGCAGGGTGAGAAGCTTTTTGGTGAAGACAGGAATGAGAATGCAAAATTAAAATGCTTGCTTTGACATTGGCAAATGACTTGTTCTGTAGCATAAAGTTCATCTCTCTAGGTACATCTATGTTCATTAAGAAGGATTAAGAAGGATGTGTCTATGTGGGCTGGCACAGCAATGAGATTTGTCACATTGTACAAAATTATATCACTTTCCATCTTATCTCAATATAAGGATAACTTGTTAGTGTTGTTTTTGGCAGCCAACATCAACTTCATTGCTTGAATAGTGCACATTATATGTTATTAGTGAATTTGAATGGATCTGTGTGAGGTATTCAGCAGGTCTGAATTTACTTAGAAAATTGCTAGTACAAATGTTTATCTCTTAATATTGTACAGCCCAATGGAATTGCTTATCAGCTTTGGGAAGGAAGAGGGAAGATGGGAGAGAAAGAAAATGAATCCTGTAAACATGGAAAAATATTTTTAAATTTTTTTAAATATCTCTTATAGTCAACTACTGTTGGATTAGAGATGGCAGAAAGGTGCTGTAGATAGAGAGATGGCCTTGGAGTTAGAAAGACCTTAATTTAAACATTGCCTCTGATACACACTGGTTGTAAAATGCTAGGCAAGTGATATTTTCCCATTGGTTCAGGCAACTAAGAGTAAAAGTTTCAGAAAAGGTACATTGGTAGAGGGAGTTTCTCCCTCTAACCATGTAATCTCATTTGGTTAAAAAAAAGTCAATTTTTCCAATAATTTCTTAACACTTAATTATGGTAGGGGCCAGCTAGGTGGTTCAATGGGTTAAGAGTTGGGCCCAGAGATAGGAGATCCTGAGTTCAAATCTAGCTTCAGACACTTTTCCTAGTTATGTGACCTTGGGCAAGTTACTTAACCCCCACTGCCTAGCCCTTACCACTCTTCTGCCTTGAAACCAATAATCAATATTCATTTTAGTCTGGAAAGTAAGGGATTTTAAAAACAAAAACAAAAAAAAGTCACTTAATTATACAAATGACATCTGAGAAGAATAAGAAGAATATTGTGTTGTTCTAAAATATTTGTTTCTAATGTTTGCCCATGATGACTTTTTCAGTTTAGTCAAGCTGGTCCCAACTAGTATGTGTATGTGTATGTGTGCATGCCAATGGACCAACAAGGATGCCTAAATCCATGGCAATTTACAAAATCTTAAAAAATGTAAAAGGGAATTCTTTGTTCTCTTTGAGTTTACACTTGTGAAAGGGAATCCTTTATTCTCTTTGTCCATTTTGAGTTAACAACTTGGTTAACAATAACTTAAATACCCCTACTTAGTACCTCCATCAGACTGTAAAGATAAGATTAACTCTCCTCTGTCTAATTTTGAATTGAATCAACAAAAGCTTGAACACCCTACTTAGCACTAGGTGGAGGAGCTCTCCACCCTTTCAACTCAATTGCCAGGAAATGAGAATCCATACCTCAGTCAGCCAGGAATCTGTGAACTCTTTTGGTGATTATTCTCCTCTCCAGAAGGGAGAAGTGGTTCCCACAAACACTGCCCCCTGGGAAGTGCTGGGCAATTTGGAAGCTGTCATTGGCCCTTGTGAAAAGGGAAAAGTACAAGAAGCTATTATAAAAGTCCCTGAATTTCTGGGGCTAGGGAAGTTGACTCCAAGAAGGAGTTGGACTTCAAGAAGGAAGTCAGCTTAAGGTAGAAGGTTGGCTCAAGGAAGAAAGTCAACCTCAGGAATCACCTTCAGCTTCAGTCATTGTCTTGACCTACCTCTTGGAGGGAACTTGGGTGAGTGAATAGCTGGCATCCTTTTCCTGTCTTCTAGAGAGAGTTTAATCCCAGCTGAAGGTCAACAAGTCCTGGCTGAGTAGAGTGCCAGAGCAATATTTTGTTAGATAAACTAATGTCTTCTCTACCTTTCTCTATATCTCTGCTTTCACTCTTTCCATCTCTTTTGTAAATAAAAGCTATTAAAAGTCATTTCGACTTTGAGCAATAATAATTTAAATCGGCGACTACCATATTATTTATAATTTTCATATATTTTAGTCAAACCATTAAAATATAATTCCTATAAGAACAGTTGAAGAGCATGGTTTCTAAGGACCATATCAATGATTAACAGGTTTTATATATAAACAGATTTACCTTTATGTAAAACTTTACCTTTCTTGCCTGGCTTCTCATTCCCACTTTCTCTATTTGTTTAGTTTCTCATGGTCAACTCTATAAGGAAGTGCCTATGATGTTCCAGTGCTTTAGAATTATTATCTCATTTGGCATAACAATCCTGTGAAGTAGGTGCCATTATTATTCCCATTTTTTAGATAAGAGAATTGGGGCAGGCACAATGTCTGAAACTAGATTTGAACTCAGGTTTTCTTGTCTCGAGGCCCAGGGCTTTATCTGTTGTGCCACCTAAGATTAATTCTTACAACTTCTACAGTCCTTTACCTGGCTATATATTTTTTTAATGTCCTTTAATACAGGCTTTCAAGGAACTCTTCTCTACCAATATCTTTTGTATCATTTCTATATCACTTTCAGCTTTTCTTTCATGACTCACTGTGGTTGACCTTGCATGTCTGCTCATCTCTCTTTTTGTGTTTCATGGCAGGGAGATCCCATCTGTTCATGCTGCTTGAACTATTAGCACTCTATAAAAGATGTGGTATACTTTTCTGATGCCCAGTTTTCTAGCTGTTTAGACTTAAAATATCAACAACTATAAACAATACAATATATAGCTATTTTTGTTTTATAAAGTCAATAGAGAATGTATCTGAAAAAAATAAGTATTTTTCAGCCTCCTAAAATTCTTTCCTTTTATATAAGTTTTGGACTCTGAGGGCAAGACCACTATTTAGCTCTCAAAGACCATATAAATACGTTTCAGCTTCCTCGTAAAGAGTTATTGTCATCCTTTAGATTTCTCTTCTTTGAAATAAATAATTTTGATTCTCTAAAAAAAAGTTCTTTCATATTTGAGTTTTCAGCCTTTTAATCATATTAGCAAAGTCCAATTTCTTTCATCTTTCTAAATATGTGAAGCCTTTATTTAAAAATCTAGTTATATTTTATTTTTTAAAATCACAGTGCTTTATTGATGATATTTTTCAACTCAAGTCCACAATGAAACTAAGTTCTTTTGCTCTTATCATAGCACATGATAGTTACAAAATAATCCATATAAATTATTTCATTTAATTTTCATGACAGCTCTATGAAGGATCACAGATGCCAAAGAACGCAGATAGAGTTGGTAGGGATTTCACAGGATAGTCCAACCTATCCTTAAGCAAGAAATGTCTCTGCAACATACTCTTTAACCAGTTGTCAGTCTTTCTTTGAAGGTCTCTATATGAAGAAACTCACTGTCTCTAAAGGTATCCCATCCCACTTTTGGAGAGCTGTAATTCTTGGAATTTTTCTCTTGAATCAATCCAAAATTTTTACCTTTCATCCCCTGTTTCTAATTTTGCCCTCTGAGACCAAGCAGAATAAATTAACCACTCTTCTACCTGTAAGCTCTTTGAATACTTGATGACATCTCTCATGGAATTCATACATTATCTCTATTTTATATGAAGAAACTGAGGTTCAGAATATTATATAGATTTCCTAACATTATGTAAATAGTAAATGAGAAAAAACTAATTAATAATGAATTTGGGGCTTAGATCTTTATCCAATTATCTATACTATATATTTAATTTTTAAAATCATAGTGCTATATTGATGGCATTTTCAACTCTAATCCACAATGAAATTTAGCTCTTTTAATCACATAACAGTAAATCTTTCAGTGCAATCAAGTCCTTTGATACAAAGTTCTGAATCTATCTGATGTTCCAAACTAGCCAATCATTAAATAATTTATAGGAATTATACAAGTTGGAACTGAGAAAGGAACTTAGAAATCATCTATGAGGCAGCTAGTAAAGAGAGTGTCAGGTTTGGATTGTTTAATTAGGATCTGTTACCCTAAAAAAACCCTAAGATTCTTAGCACCCCCATTCTCTTCCTGTCATTATGTGCTGATGTAGACAGGATATATTCTGTGGAGTTCTGTCTTTTGCTCTTTTCTCTTCCTGTCGTGGCTTTGGTGGAGTGGGCTTTTTGAGCAAGTAGAAAAACTTAGTCATGTGGTTCTATTTTGTTAGATAATAAACTTTAAAAAATATAATACTTGAAGTATTGGACATTAATTTAAATCGAAGAAGACCTAAGTTCAAATTTGTCCTCAAATACCTACTAGCTGTATGACCCTGGGCAAGCCACTTAACCCTGTTTGCCTCAGTTTCCTCAACTGTAAAATGATCTGGAGAAGGAAATGGCAAACCACTTCAAAATCTTTGCCAAGAAAATCCCAAATGGGGTCATGAAGACATGACTGAACAACAGGAGCAAGTGAGGATACTAATAGCACCTACCTCCCATGATTGTGGATAGGAGCAGATGAGATAATAATTATAAAGCACTTAGCACAATGTCTGGCACATTGTAAGTACTATATAAATGCTAGGTTTTATTATTATTATTATTATTATTATTATTATCTAGCCTAACCTCTTTGTTTTAAAGAATAATTAATGAGTTTTATCCTTCAATGCTAAAATGGCTAATTTGATTTGATCAAATATTCTGACAGAAAAAAATCAAGATTTCTTAAATTGCCTAGAGAAAGAGGATATGATATTCATCAGCATTTAAAAATATTATTTGTTCTTGCCAAGTCCTTTGCTAGCATCAGCCTCCTTATTGTCCAAGTTGGAGAAGCATGCCTGCCATTTTTCACAAGGACATTTGTGGGTGGGGGGATTCAGTTCACACTCAGTTTGCTTATCACATCTCTTGATTTATTTAGGAGTGGAGGGAGTGAGGTAGGAGGGTTGACATGCCGTGATAGCTCAGCAAGTTAAGCTAGAATATCACTGGGTAAGGAAAAGACCATTAGCCAAACAGACACTCTAAATACCACTGAAAGGCAGAAATAAACCATGCGGACAGGAGTAGGGCTCCTTTCCAAACATTACAGAACCTCTGCCATACTCCAACAAACTTAAAAAACACACATTCGCACACATACATATGTATATTTCCTTTCTCATCGTTACTGGTTAAAAAAGATCCAACAGTTTAAACTTTAGACTTGCACAAACCTAAGTGCTGACAACTTATTTTTATAGGGCAGCCTTGAGAAATCAAACAGAGGTAACCCAAACAAAGTGCAGAGAGGAACGGGTATATAATTTAATCCTTGTCTTTGGCACACTGTACTTTGGCACTCGTTGCACTTTTTTTTTTCAGTGTGACCTTGCCTAATAAAGTGAAAAGGCAATATGGTACTTGGATATAAAGAAAAGTAAGGCATACTCAGATGCTGTGGGAAGAAATGTGGATTATGATATAAGGTGATAATCTTCTTGGGCAGACAGCAGAGGGGATGGTATTTTTTGTGAGGCCACATTTTCTGATGAGCATAGCATTCAGTCTACACTGCTTAAGGGCACCTCTGACTCCAGAACAATTTTTAAGAGTAATGGATCTTTTGAGTTTTTTCTTGAATGTGCAATATGTGTCTTTCACAATATAAGGAATATGGAAATATATACTTCATGATAGCATGTGTATAATTCATATCATATTGCTTGCTGCCTTGAGGAGGAGTCAGGGAAAGAGGAAGGAAGAGAATTTGGATCACAAAATTTCACAAAACAAACGTTAAAAATTGTTTCTGTATGCAATTGAGGAAAAATACTATTAAAATCTTTTTTAAAAAGGGTAATGGATGTATGATTCTCTTGGTTTTTGGTCAATTTTAACTTGGTTAAATTTAATTAAATCACTATTCTTTCTCAAGAACATCTGAGATATGGCCTTTATATTAACCCCTTATTTCCTATTAAGGCAGGAAGACTCTGACTCCAACTACAGACCTAACCCTGGTCCTACAATAACATCTTACTTTTAAATGTCTATCATGGAATACCTTAATGTGGAAAAGGATCTCATTGTCCTAAGTTGATATTGCTCTGGCTCTTCACTTTCTGCTGTTCTGCTTCAGATTCTGCCAATCAGAGCAGTGATTCCTAAAGTGGGCACTACCTCCACCTGGTGGGTGCTGCAGCAATCCAGGGAGGCGGTGATGGCCACACTTTTTTTGTATTACATTCTATTCTGAGTTCAATAAATAGTTTCATAATTTCCAGGGGACGCTAAGTAATATTTTTTTCTGGAAAGGGGGTGGTAGGCCAAAAAAGTTTGGCAACCACTGAGTTAGAGGGACTGTTGCTATTCTCAGGCCAGAAATCTTGTCAGTAGAGCACTAGAATTTGAGTATGATAGTGACAGGAGAAAGAATAATCCCTCTTGTTCCCAGGGCAAAAAGAAAAAAATGGAAATTCTACTACAACATTTTTTTTCCTCCTGGGTCCAGAGGCCCAGAACCTCTAAACAAACCAAATACCAGGCCGATGAGAGAATGGGAACTATACTTCTCAATATATCAATGGAGAATAAAATACTTTTCATGTATCAATGGAGAATAAAAAATGAGGGTCCACTCCTCAAAGTTAAGTAAACCTAATCAAAATATTAACAAATATATGTGATATTATATGTACTGTTCCACATCTATAGCCCCCCACCTCTTCAGTGAAATGTATGGGGTGTAGCTCCTTAAATTTTTTGTTAGGATCACATTTTGTTAGTATGATTTCCAAAAATTCAGTTTTAATTGTTTTGATCTTTCCATATATATTATAGTCGTTAATGCATATGTTATTTTCCTGGTTCTGCTTTATTTACCTTGAATCAGTTCATATCCATCTTCTAAACTTCTAGGCAAATTGGGAGATTGTGATTGATTCCTGAGAGGTGAGGAGGAGAGCTGATGGGTGGAGAAAACTGCATATAAGTGGAAGACTCTGGGGCTTTGGGGGTTCTTTTGTGATCTTATGCCTTGTGGGCAAGAGCTCTGGTGAGATTCTTTGTGTTCTTTTGGCTCATGAGTGGATCGAGCTCTTGGATGGCTCAGCGTCTTTTGTGACTTCTGATTTCAGTTTCCTGAATTGGACTTTGGATTTGGGTGAAGATTTGACTTTCTGCATTGGAGATTTGGACTAAAGAGGGACACATACTTGGGTGAAACTCTTACCTCCTTGGCATGAGAGACTGCCCTTTGCTGTTCAGCTTCTTCCTTGTTGGTCTTTGGTTGTTGAAACACCTGGCTGGAGACACTCTTGTGGACTGGTGAGATCTGCATTCTGATTCAGGTTCTCATTGGTGATTTGGAGGCTTCAGACCCAGACTTAGGGTATTTCTAGCTAGGTAATATTTTCTGCCTCCTTCCTACATTTCCCTCCTTTACTATCTCTATTTTCCTATAATAAAGCTACTAAAGTTACTAACAGTCTCATGACTTAATATTTAATTATTATAAATAGTGACCACAACAATTTTTAACTCTTACATTTTGTCAAACTCATTTTAATTATTATAATATGTATGCTGTTTGTATGTGTGTACACACACACACACACACACACACACATATATATATATATATATATATTCTACATGTGTAGTTTGGTGTAGTGGCAGTCAAGGAAGACTAGAATTCAGGTCTTGCCTTTGACACACTTACTGATTGTGTGACCTTGGCAAATCCCTTAATTTTTCAGTGTTCTAGGTAATTCTCTAAGTTGCAAAGGAGATGCTAGCCCATATCAGTAGAAGGAATTTCCTATTCTGTAAGTTCCATGTACAAATGAAGTCAGAAATCTAGCCCCTGTCCCTATATATTTGTTTATGTAACCCAGATCTCAATTTGAATAAAGGTCTCCTCACTGGTGGAGAATGATTACTTATTGCTCTAATTCTATTTGAGGAGTGAAATTAGGAAGATTTTGGGAGAGGAAAGATTCTACTTCTTCTGGTTTCTGAAGCAGACGTGTAGTTACAATTTCTCTTGAGAGGGAAATTTTAAAAAATTGAATTTTAAGAAAATATAAAGGACTATACATGGCTCAGTTTTTGACCAGTTCACAAGTATTTTGTTTCTGATAGTAGAACTCACAAATAGTTTTGAGAACAATATGAGTTGTTCTATGAATTTGGGGTCATTCTCCTAAAGAGGTTTAGGTTGTCATTGCATGGCCCCAATATTTGGACTATCATAATGGAGATGGAGGAGACCTTAGATTTCATCTAGTTTAATGAATCAAGATACAGTTATTGAGTACTTACTATGTGTCAGGGACTGGACCAAGTTCTGGGGATACAACAATAAAAATAAAATAATCACTGCCTTCCCTTGCTTGATGGATGAATCATTTCTATATCATTCTGGTTAGTGATCATTTAGGCTGCTAGGTGGTACAGTGTGATAGAGCATTGGCTCTAGAATCAGGAAGACCTCAATTCAATTCCAGCCTAGACATTTACTAGCTAGGTAACCCTGGACAAACCACTTAATTCTGTTTCAATTTCCTCATCTATTGAAAAAAAGCAATAATAAAAGTACCTGCATGTCAGGATTTGGGTGAAGACAAAATGAGATAATATTTGTAAAATTCTTTGCACATCTTAAAGTAAAATTTAAATTCTAGTTCTGATGATAATGATGATGATGATAAGGATGTTAATCATAATGAAGATAATTGATGTATGAATACTTCCAGTGATAAAAAAAACTCTCTTGCCAATAAAGAACCCCATTATATTTTCAGATAGCTCTAAATATTAGGAAAGGGCAATTAGGTGATTCCATGGATAAAGTAATTGTCCTGGAGTGAGAAAGACTCATCTTTATGAATTCAACCCTGGCTACTTAGTTGTGTGTCTCTGGGAAAGTAATTTAATTCTTTTTGCCTCAGTTTCCCTATTTGTAAAATGAACTAAAGAAGGAAATGGCAAACTACTCCAGTAACTTTGCCAAGAGAATCTCAAATGGAACATGGACATGACTAAAATAACTGAATAGTAAAAATATTGGGAAGTTCTTCCTTTTTTTAGGGAGAAAAATTTGTTCCTATAACTTACCCATTTATCCTAGTTCTCTTAATTATAGACAAATGTAAATCTAATCTCTTTCTTTATGATAGCACTTCATATATTTGAAGGCAATGCCATCCTTATCAATATTATGTTCTCCAGGCTAAATATCATCATTTAAAAAAAACCCTAATCCTTGAATAACATAGTTTCACATTTTCTTGCCATTCTTATTCTCCTCTTGTGAACACATTCAAGGTTAATTTCCCAGCTATTATGTATTTTTTCATCTAAATCTTTCTCAAACCTACATATATATTTTCAACCTGTGCTATCTAATGAGTTAGTGAAGTTCATCATCCCTTTCTCTGCTCCTTGCAATTGTCATTACTTTGTCCAAAAACTACCTACTTCTTTCATGCTTTGAGAAGTGCCCCTTCAGTTCCAGTAGCCTGGAAATTAAGCAAGTTCATATTTGTTTTATTCATTATCTATTCACTTGTAGATTCAGAGCGTATCTCCAGGTCAATCTTGGGTTTTTTTTTAAGAACAAAGTTAGATTTTAAGAATTTATTGACACTAGATTGTGGCTTTAAGGTTTGTGAAATTCTACATATACATTATTTTATTTGATACTTATAATCCGTGGTCTTATGAAAGAGGCGATATTATTATCCCAATTTTACTTACAAGGAAACTGAGGCACTGAAACATTAAGTGATTTTGCCATGGTCACAAATCTGCTAAATGTCTTCTTGGATTCTTCCTGGATCCAAGTTCAACTCTGAGTGATACATGATGCTACCTCCAAATCACCTTTATTCATTTATTTATTCAATTTTTAAAACATTTACTCATTCAATAATTATTGAGAGCTTTTCTTGCTGCCTTTTAGTACCATTTATATGGTAGGGTCAAAGAAGGACTATATCTTCCACTTATTTTACCATTAGAATCCTAGTACCATAATTCACAAGTTTTCTAATAATCCATCGCTTTGTTAATATCCATATTTCTTTCTCAAGAGGGTCCAATAGTATATGGAAATAGAAGATAATCGTCCTGGATATTTCTGTGATGATGCCCTCTTTTGGAAACCTGATATCTGAAAGGTTTGCTTATTTTGCTTTCTCTCCACCACATCTCAGAGCAGCAGAGAGAATGCTACTGTTTTACTGATGAGGGGACTCTGCCTTGGAGAGGTTAAGTAACTGTCAGAAAATGTCCTCACTTTTCCCTTTCATGAAGTATAGCTAAGAGGTTATTGAGTTTTTACCTAAAGGCTTATGCTATAGAGCTGGGTGGCAGCCCTGGTATCCTTGGAAGAACTTCAAGTCCTTTCTCTATAGAGCTGTCAGGTCCTGACTCATCTCTTAAGGTAGGCTAAGAGTTCTATAGTTTTTCAATTAAGTGTGTGGAGGGGGTCCATAGCTTAGAAGGTATTGATCTCTAGGGAGAATACAAGCATAGATTTAACCCTCCACTGAGAAAGAAGGCATTTTGGATCATTAGTCATTTCTGTAGCATACCACAGTGTTTTAGGTACCTTTTTTGTTTTTTCTTTGAAGGTCACAATTCACCTCACCCATAATGCTCTCTCTGATTATATTTCTCTGATGTCTCCTTTACTCTCTACTTTTATATCTCATTTGCATTGTATAATTTACAGTGCTTTTGCATTCTGCTTTGTAAGTATTTTTAAGTGGTTTTATGTGCCTATGCTATGTGTTACCAAATAGGTTATTAGCTCTAGGCAGGTGGGGCCAGACTTGATTCTCTTCTATTTCTTTAGTATTCCTCCAGCAGTGTCAAGAAATCTGGTTAATAAACATCATTAACTGACAAAAGTCTTACTGTAGAGGTGACTTTGGGTATCTAAATCCAACCAATAAACATTGGAAAATAAAATAAATATTGAAGGAGAAAGTTTAAATGTGATGAGAAATGCTGCGTGTGATGAGGAAGGGCATGCAGAATGAGGGGCTGCTGGCCCAAATCCCTCTCTTGACACTGCCTTGCTTCATGACCCATAATTTAATCCCTCTAAAAATTAATTTCCTCCTCATCTTTAAAGTGGAGATAATGACAGCACCTAGCTCACAGAGTTGTTCTGAGGATTTTTTAAAATCTGATCTCCAATTTCATGGGTACAAGAAGGTCCCACTGAGGGACCTCCCTATTTACAGATGTTTCTTCCAGTTTATTTCAGGTGCTTTGGGGAAATTTGTTAGAAAAGCAAATGCTTAGAACTGGAGTCAACAATTGGACTGGTGAGATGAAGTAAATTCTGGCTCACATAAATCTCTGTTTTTATGGAAGCAGATCCTAAGTATACTCTAATGGTCTCATTTGCAAAATTGCAATAGATGGCCAGGCATGGCGGTGCATGCCTGTATTTCCTGTTCCTGGGGAGGCTGAGGCTAATAGATTACTTGGATTCAGGAGTGCTAAGTTCCATTTGGTCAAAAGACCAAATGTGTCCCCATTAAGAGTATTACCATTATGGTAAGTCTCTGGGAAGTGGGAGGTGGGGCTCTAAGCTGTCTAAGGAGGGGAGAACTGGCCAGAGAACAGGCCAGAAATAGAGCAGGTAAGATTTTCTATGCCCATCAACAATGGGGGAGGGTCTTTGAATGACTCTTGCACTTCCAGTTTGGGAAAGATAGAGTGAATCAGTCTCAAATAGGCTACTAAGTCATGAATTCTTTGCTGACCGGAACTCATGAAGACAACTCATGAAAACCATGAAGGGGAGTAAAGGATTGTGATTTGCTTTAGTGGAGGGAATACAAATAAATGAATGAATGGGAAAAAACCATCTATTAAGTGCTTATTATGTGCAGAGCATTCAGCTAAATACTTGAAGTACAAGTAGAAATATAAGATTTCAAACAGAGGAGGTCGAAGTTTCTATTTAGTGGAATCAGACCCATGAGTGGCAGCTACCCTTGCAGCCCAGGCAAGAGAGGGGGTCTTGAGCTTCAAAAAGTAAAAAATAAAACTAAAAAATTCGATGAATGTCTGTGAGTATGGGTGTCACCTCAGTCAGTGAGTTTAAGTAAGCAATTTTTTTTTACAGATGTTTCCTCCAGTTTACTTCAGATGCTTTGGGGATATTTGCCAGAAAAACAAATGTTTACAACTGGAGTTAACAATTGGGCTGGTAAGATGAGGTAAACTCCGGCTCACACATCCTTTCTAGCTGTCAGTGAAGCTGTGGCATTTAATTTCCACAAAAATCTTTTGACTGCTCTTTGCCAAGCTAAAATTCCTTTGAAGTATTCCAGAGAGATTTACAGTCTATTTTGCCATCAGAACACCTTGTAATAATAATGGCTACAGCCATGAAACAGTGAGGTCAGGAAAGACCAATAAATAAGTCTAAAATGTCAAAACCTGGAGTAAAGGCAAGGAAACTTTCCCCCCATCCCCCCAACTATAACATTTTCAGATGACATATCTATTTGAAATCTGTTTTATTCAGGCCTGGAAACATTTCTCTGATGGATGATCTCTTTTGTCCTTTACCATGAATTCTGGGGTGGAGAAAGGCGAAAGCATTTGATCTGGGGTCTCTGAAACAGAAATTGTTCTCAGTCTGGAGGTTTGAATCTGCTATGGAAAATCTGGTTTCTTACTTCACACTGAAGATGGCATTGGAAAGCCATTTCATTTAGTGTAGAATCCCTCCTTTGTCCATAAAATGGGGGTGACAAAAATGGGGTTTAAACTACCTTCCATCCATTTTGTATGAGTCAAATAAGGTCATGTATGTGAGAGCACTTTGAAAAGTGCAATGCATCATACAAGTGCAAAGGATAATAATTATAATAATTATACATACATACCACACTCTGTGCAGCACAAAGGTTGGGACAAGGGTCTTGCATTTCCCATATTTCATTGCCAGTGTATGGCGATAGAAGAAGCAGGAGGAGGGAACTGGGAGCCTCAGTCAACACCTCTTAGACCCTCCATCCTATAGAGAGAATGACTAGGAGTGCTCACAGGATCATAGATTGAAAGCTGAAAAGGACTTCCTCTTGGAGAATTCTTACTCTAATTGCTTCATTTATAAAATGAAGAAACCAAGGCTGTGAAGGATTAAATAATTTGCCTAAAATGGCACAAGGAGTAAGAGACAGAGAAAGCACTGAGATCATAACCTTTGACTTTAAGTCCAAGACTGGTAGCTTTTCCATTGTACCATGTTTCCCTCTAAGAGTGTAGCAATTAGATGTATAAGAAGGGCTTATATACTTTATGAAAACCCTGCATAACATACAAGTAAATAGACTGCTTCCCCTTAACTGTACCCCCACTTTAGGATCATAGATATAATTCTGGAAAAGACTTAAGAAATGATCTATTTAAATCCCTTCTGTTTATAGATGAGGAAACTGAGGCCCAGTGACATTTAAATGTCTTATCCCCTCCGTTTTGGAGAGAAGCAGAGCTTCTGATTGTGAAAATGTATATTTATGTGTGTGTGACGCATACACATAAGTGTGTATAATGTGTAATATATTTAAATGTGTATTTCCCCACCATATGCTCTTTCCTCCTTTACATATACGTGAATAAAGCTCATTCATTTTACAGACTTTAAAATGAGGTACTCTTATATAGTTCTTCCTAAGTGGATCTGCATTATAGACTCTTGACTCCGAAGTAGCCCTGGAAAATTGTAAACCATTTTGCTTTGCATGAAACCAATGTTTTCATCGGAAATCTCGTGTGTAATTTTATATACTTTTCTACCTGTGCAGAGAATGCCTCTGGCATGACTCATTTTACTGCATCCAAATCATGCTTCTGGATGGAGTCTAGAAAATAATTTAATTTCATATCTTTCTGCACATTACTTTTAAGTCTCCCATCAAAGGTATCTCAGTTGCTTTAGGAGAAGTTTGTAAACCTTAGCCAATCTATTCATTTTCCATTTTATTTATTGCCAACACCAGGCAGGATAAACACCTCGGATGATATTTGCTAGATAAATAAGAGGACTTTGCCTCATCTGTGAACGTGGGGCTCTTTCAATTCTGTGGTCTCTAAAGATTTGATAATAGAAGAAAAAATTGATGTGCATGGGAAGGATATTTTATCTAAGTAAGCAAAAATATCCTGTTACATCAATGAAATTTTCATTTTGATTAAGATATTCTCTCTCATTAAAACTTCTATTAGGCAATGTAGGAAAAAATAATCAGTTATGAACATCATTTTTTAAATTTCTAGAGTAGATGGAGGGAGGAAAGAACAAAAGAGTTTTCTCATCTTTCTCCCAGACATACCATTCTATCTATAAGCACCAGGGAGCTTCCATCTGAGTAGCTCAGGTTGGATATAAAATCTTTAATAAGGACCAAGGTTGAAAGGCTGCCAAGGTCAGCTGCTGCTCTACCTAGAGGATGCTGACTCCACTGCTAGTGACAGTCTTACCTAATGAAGATGTCAATGAGAGAGCAGAACCTTTGGGTACTGGCCTGAATAATCAGAATGAGAGATGGCTTCCTTCCTTCATATGCTCATTTACAGTTTAGCACCTGGTACAGGCTGATAATGGTTCTCCAGGTCACATTTCTGGTAGTACTTCTTAGAGACTCCATTTTGCTCGTGGGATGAAGGACTGTTCCTCCCCTCCCACTCCCCCACTCCCACCTATACAATTTTACGGTGTTGTGCTTAATAAGGTTACTTCAAAATCATATGTAAGACATCCATTCGAAATTATGTCTTCCAGAGGATCTCTAATATGGGGACTAATTTTTTAATCAAAGAAAGTGAATAAAATTGAAATATGCATGCTGTCAGGGAAGAATGTAATATAAAAATATTAAGATACTTGAAAGAAATTAGGACTGAACTGCTATCCAGTATCATTAGTGGGACTGGCCTACTGCAGACTGGGCAAGTAGAGGAAGATAACAAGTCTGCGTATTGATTGGACTATACTGAGAAAGTCAAAGACTTTGTTTCTGACATACGGTCCCAGAGGATGGATGACATTGACTTTGTCTTTGCTCAGCTTTTGCTGGGTTGAAGTTTATTTGCATGACAAGAAAATCTTGGGGATATGGTGGACTTTAAAGCCATACAGACTTTGCATAGGTAAGGAAACTAAGGCAAATAGAATTAAAGGATTTGCCTAGAGTTATACATCTATTATATGTATGAGGACAGATTTGATCTCACAAAAACGAGTCCTTCTGACTCTAGTCCAGCACTTTATTCATTGAGCCACCTGGCTACTCAGGCTTCCCTTCAGGGAATGGCACCCTGGTCTCCTACATGACAGTGGGGGAGACTCACCCAGCTCCCATCTTTTAAAAGCAGAGTTCCCAATTTGAGTTTGGGGGGCATGAAATTTCTAAAAAGGATTAAGTGGATATTACAAAGAATTACTAAGCCCAAGTTAGAGAGATGTTTGGTTCCATGGACATCAAATCAATGACATTCATAGGAAATGTTTTAAAATACGCTTGATCATGCCCAAAGGGCCCCTGGACTGTCTTGGGTTGCCTGTCCTTTAGTTAGGTTCAGTGATAAACAGCTTTGCCTGCCTATGTACAAAGAAACTATTGGTCTGGTCTTGTCAGAGGCAGCTAGGTGTCCTAGTGGCTAGCATTTCAGACTATTAAAAATAAAACAGCACACATAAAACAGGTAGCTAAATGGTGCGATGGATAGAGCACTGGGAAGTTGGTCTGGAGTTGGGAAGATCTGCTTCAAATCCCACCAGACCTATAATAGATGTGTAACCCTGGGCAAGTCATCAAATATCTGTTTACTTCAGTTTCCTCATTTGTAAAATGGGACTAATAATAGCATCTCCCTCACAGGGTTATTTTTTTAAATAATATTTTATTTCCCCCAGTACATATAAAAACAATTTTTCAACCTTAATTAAAAATTTTTGAGTTTGAAATTTTCTTCTTTCTTTCTTCCTAATGTTCCTCTTTTCCCCTCTATCCCCTCCCTGATAATAGTAAATGATAGAAAGAAACTCTTTGACTTATCCATAAGCTAGGGGAGAGGAGGAAAAAGGGAAAGTATTCAAATTTATAGTTGCTGTCTCTATTATTTTATCCAGTTTCCTTATTTTACAGGTGGAAGAAAATGAGACCAAAAGAGGTAAATTAATTTATTTAATTATCATGTCAGTGACAGATAAGGGGTTAGAGTTCCAGTCTCCTGAGCCTTAATCCAATGTCTCACTATTATATCTAGCTACTTTCTTATTTGATGAACCTAATATGAAATAGGATAAAAAACCCAAAATCTCAATTTAAATATTAAAATTGAAGGACTATGTAGACATAATATGAATAATATACTTGGATCCTATGCTTGTGCAAAAAGGAAAAATATAAAACAATCATTTTTTTTCTTTGAGACTTTAAGTCAGTCTAAAGTTGGAGGTGGAGAAAGCATATTTTTCTTTCTTTCTCCTTAACCAACCTCTAGTGCGAGAAAAACCATTGTTGATAAGAAGGACTGGAGACTACACAATGGATTTGAATTCCTTCACTGAAATTTTACTCTTCATGGGATACAGGTGATCCTGAGTTCTCAGAGATAATGCCAGTGGGTCCAAGTTCTGGAAGAGTCATACAAAGCAGAAAGGTTTATAGTAGGGGTCGGGCAATATATCCAAAGTCCAGCTTAATTAATTTAGAAATTTAATTTAGAAAGACTTTTTGCCAGATATGAATACAGACCCTATTAGGGGAGGCTGAGGATCATTGATCAATTAGGTTGAAGAGTTCTAAGCTGTAGTAGCATTTAAGTTGATCAGATGACCTTACTAAGTCTGGCACCAATATTGCAAAGCCCAGGAACAGCCAGTCAACAGTTGGTCCAGAGCCCTGTTGGTGAATGTACGGTATGTATGCCAAAGGGGCTGCTCCTCTCCCCCTCTCCACACACTCCTGAGGAAATTTCTCAAGTCACCTGCTCCTCTGCCCATCAGTCCAATGGGATACTTCCTGCCTTCCCTGTCTGGGATAAAAGAGGGCACTCAGTCTCTAAAAAAAAAACAAAAACAAAAACAAAAACACATCACTGGACTAAAGGATTGAACCAACTAGTGGTAGAAATGGATCAGGAGTTTTGACATGGATTAGGTCAAAGTTCCATGATGATCACCAGTGAGGTCAGCCCCATGAGTGGCAACTGTACTTCCAGTTTGGCAAGAATGGGAGACCCAGTCTCAAAAAAACAAAAAAGGAATGGATTATCAGTAGAGGATTGGTCATGAATTCTTTGGCTATAGTAATTCACAAAGACAACTCATGTAGATCCATTAAAGTGATAAAAGTATGATTTGCTTTAGTGGAGGACGTATTCATGAATTAGTAAATGTGTGAAAAAGCACTTGTTGAGTATTGCTATGAACAAATCACAGTGCAAACCCTTGTAGGAATGTAGGTAAGAGGTAAAGTAAAATTTTGTGGATTAGCTTAAAAGAGGAGAATTTGGATACAAACCCTGGGAGGGGATTCTGACAAGGAGAGAAGGATTGTGGGCATTTACTGGAATTAAAAGTCATTCCTTGGACTCCTATTTTGACTGAGCAGGAAGGATGTTTTGCTCTTGCAAATTTCCCTTGTTAGACCTAATCTTGTGGAGAGATTAGTGATTTCCTTGGTTGAGCATTTGCTTTGGAGTGGACTGCCTTTTCCATAAGATACAGAGACCATCTGCCTATGAACCACCTGCCAGAAATCCAATTGGCCAAGGTAGCCCAAGGGTTGTCAACTGGGACTTTGGGTTATCTGTTGAAGCCAACCCCAGGCTTTAGGAAAAGGGTCAAATACACCTGTGAGTCCTTCCTTCTTCTATTTTCCTTTTTGTTAATCCATATAAATTATGATAGGTATAGTCAGATAGCTTTGGGGTCTTAGATAAGAGCAAGGAGCTGTGTAGGCAGGACCCAGAGAAGACAAGAAGGCCATCTCTTGTGAGATGCATAGAGGTTTGGTAGAGCCTAGATTTTTTTTTAACCCTTGTACTTCGGTGTATTGTCTCATAGGTGGAAGATTGGTAAGGGTGGGCAATGGGGGTCAAGTGACTTGCCCAGGGTCACACAGCTGGGAAGTGGCTGAGGCCAGGTTTGAACCTAGGACCTCCTGTCTCTAGGCCTGACTCTCACTCCACTGAGCTACCCAGCTGCCCCCGTAGAGCCTAGATTTTAATAGTGTTAGGATCTTGTCTATCAGTTTTCATTACTCCAACCATCAAATAAACTTATTTTTCTATAGCCTAAGGGTTTTGTGATTTACTGGCCCTGGGAAGGTTCCTAGGTGGGTAGTTATCATCTCTCATCCATCTAGAAGGATCCTTATTTCACCCTGGGGGTACAAAATAAAAAAGCAAGATAGTTCCTGTGTTCAAGGAGATCACAATCTAATAGAGGAAAATAACGCACACAGTAGATTTCAGCTTTAAATTGATTAAGAAGATCTTGTGGTCCTCACGGTACAATGGCAATACAGATGTTAATGCATCTTTAATACCATTTCTGTTAATGGAACTATATTTTTTTATATTGAATCATTTGACCATACAAAAAACTTTGGTGATAGGAAATTGGTCTTCCATAGCTGTCACTCCTGGGATGGTCAGGGCTGCAACCCCTAAAAAGGAAGTTTTCAGGATGCATCAGCAAAAAAAACACTGCTTTCCTGCTTTGTGGCTCAGTCTTGCTAGGGGTATAATTCGTATTATGAGTGGTGCTACTGTTCCCAGAGGTCCTTAACTTCTCTGGCCCTTTATAATATAGTTTATTGGTACTGGAGGTGGCGGGGGTGGCAGGCTTCTTTCCCAAGAGATTTGTTCTCCTCAAAGATGGAGATGCACTACAAACCTGGGATCTCCTGCATTTTGGGACATGGACTGTCTTTACCAGGTTCTGAAGGGAGGGGATGGTTAGATTTGGGCATGTGTTCCTTCATATCTTTCCCTTGAGTTGTCTGATAAAACCACAGAACCTTGAAACAGTATAATAACAACATTTATTACTTAAAAACAAGAATTTCTGGTTACTCTCAAATAGAAACAGGTAGACCAACAAAGAAAGCTAAGCAAAGGAAAATTTTATTGCTTACTAGTATACACAATAAAAACATGAATTTAAAATGTAGACTCCAAAGAGACCTAATAGACCTACTGGCTTCACCAAATCCTTTTTTTTTTTTTCTCCCTTGCCCCACATTCATTTGGATGCCAACAAGGAGGATTATGAAAGGCAATCAGAGCCTCATTGTCTGAGACTTAACATAACTCCTTCATGATTATACTTCTTAGAGTTTCCAACTTGTTTTGAAAGGAGACAGAGTGACAATCAGGGATTTGGTGTCATTAAAAGGTATTCATTAGTCCCGTGTCAAATAGCTGGCTTAGATTAGGGACTTCAATCTGTACCAGAAGAAGATTTAGTTGAAAGAAAAGACAATCCTTGCCTGAGAACATCCGTTGACTTTTACTGACTACTTGTCTGTGTCATTACCCTGGTCTATGCAGAGTAAAAGAAGTTTAGTCTGTCATGTAATGCAGAAATATACTAGATTTTTTACCTTGGATGATGATGGTAGGGAGTAAATGATGACCCAAAGTGATATAAGACCAGCAGATGGAAGCAGAGAGCAGCTAAGCAAACTCCACACTTGGAGACTAGCAGAAATGTCTGGGGGAGCTAATTTTTTAAAATAAAAAATTATTTTTTCCCAATTACATCTAAAAACAATTTTTAACATTTATTTAAAAAATTAGAGCTCCAAATTCTTTCTCTCTCTCACTCCCCTGAAATGATAAGCAATTTCATTTAGGCTATATATGTGCAATCACACAAAGCACATTACCACATATGTCATGCTACAAAAGAATACACAGACCAAAAAATAACAATAACAAATAAGAAAATAAAGAAAGTTTTAAAAATTATACTTCAATCTGCTTTCAGACTATCAATTCCTTCTCTAGAGGTGGATAGTATTTTTTATCATAACACCTTTGGAATTGTCTTAGATTATTGAATTGCTGAGAATCAGATGATCATCATACCATATTATTATTAATGAGTACAGTCTTCTCCTGGTTCTACTCACTTCACTTTTCATCAGTTCATATCTGTTTTTTCTGAAATCACCTAGCTCATATTTCTTTCTTTTTTGTTTTTAATCCTTACCTCCTTTCTTAGGATCAATATTGTGTATTGGTTCTAAAGCAGAAGAGCAGTATGGGCTAGGCAATAGGAGTTTAGTGACTTGCCCAGGGTCACACAATTAGGAAGTGTCTGAGGCTAGATGTGAATCCAGGACCTCTCTGGGCCTTGCTTTCAATCCACTGAGCCACCTAGCTGCCCCCACTGAGCTCATTATTTCTTAGCTTACAATAATATTCCATCACAATCATATACCACAACTTGTTCAGCCATTCCCCAATTGAGGGACATTCCTCCAATTTCTAGTTCTTTGCCACTATAAAAAGAACTTCCATAAATATTTGTCCTCACCTCTTTCTTAAATCTCTTTGAGATTTGGATTACAATCCTAATAATGCTATTGCTGGGTATTGCTGGGTATGCACTACTTTATAGCCCTTTGGGCATAGTTCCAAATTGCTCTCCAGAATGTTTGGATCAGTTCACAACTTCATCAACAGTCCAACGGAGCTTATGTAACACATGCAGCAGAGACATCCTAATGCCAATGGAAGGTGGAAACATGATATCCAGCATATGTGGCGAATAAACATCAGAGGTGAAAGTTTTTCTGCCTGGTCTTATATGTACGCCTTTCTGTGCATGTGGAGCAGCCATAATACACATCTTCACATGTTTCTCGTATGGGTGGACTTTGCCTAGTAATATTATGGCAATCTGTAGAAGATGGTAACTCCTGAGTATAAGATAATATTTTCTTTGAACATTTACTTTATGGGGCTTTTTGATTAAATGCTTTTGATTTTGAAATAATTGGTCCTTTCTGGTTGGTGTAGTAAAAATAAATGTACTAGTAGGTGTCTGTGACCTCTAGTTTTTAATCAATATTAGTTGACATCTACAGTACTCCTAGAACCTGTAGTTTGGGACATCCATGTATGAAGGACACAGCAGATGCCATACTGATGAAATATCTTTAATAAATCTAGAAAGTTTTTTTTTAAACCCTTATCTTCCGTCTTGGAGTCAATACTGTGCTTTGGGTCCAAGGCTAAATCTAGAAAGTTATCTAACTTAAAGGTGAGGAATTTAAGCTCTATAGAGGTGAATTAATTTACCAAAGATCAAAAAGTTAACTCTAAGAAGAATCAGGACCAGAACATACCTCTTCTGGCCCAAAGTCAAGCACTCCACATATCTCCTTTCTTAGTCAGCTATAGCTCCCAAATCTTCCATCATTTGAATCTGACCCATCACATCTACAAAGAACATATGATAAAGCCCTTTACCTTACCACCAAATCAGAGAGCCATTCAATCTCTCTGCTGGTTCTACTCTAATTAAATGTGGATTTTATGGGAACCACAACCCAGACTTTTTATGAATTCAGAAAATGCTGGCTTCATTATTCTTGTCAGACTGCAAAACTAGACCATGACAGATGAGTTTTTGAGCATTTGCTGATCATTCATCTACGAAACATAATAGTTTGATTCTTTCACTTAGGGCTATTTACAGAAACAGAAGTTGATTAATTGAAGCACCAGTGCTGGGTAAATTCTCTTTATTTTTTATTTTTTGCCTGAATCCACTTTTAATGTATCTCAAGAAAACCATCTTTATTAATATATTGCTAATGGAAGATCCCTGAAACTAATTCTTATGAAAGAAATGAACATAATTTCATTAAGCTCAGAGAAGTATATAAATATTTCTTTATCTTAGTATTAGTATTAAAATTGTCTTATTGAACATAAATTCATATCTCCTTATAAAATATATACAAGGTAGAAATATAAACTGGAATTCATAGATGATTGAATTAGTGTACCTCAGTTACTCCTTATTGCCCCTAAAAAAATACACATACTACTTTGGCATTTAAAGTCTTTTATGGTTTGTATCCCATCTGTGTTTCCAGTCTTTTATTAGTCTCTCTTATATACTCTATATTCCAGTGAAATTACTGATCCTTGTCTGTGGCTTTGTATTTCCTGCCTCCATATCTATTTAGCAGTTGTTCCCCTTGCCTAGAATGTTCTCCCTCTTAATCTCTATCCTTAGAATTCCATAGTTCCATTTAAGGTACAGCTTAAGTGACATTTCCCTTTTTCTTATCCTTCCCATTAATTACCTGTGCATGTTTATTGTTGTTTTTCATTCTTTTCATTTATGTCCAACTCTTTGTGACCCCATTTGCGGCTTTCTTGGCAAAGAGACTGGAATCGTCTGCCATTTCCTTCTCTAGCTCATTTTACAGATGAAGAAACTGAGGCAAGCAGTGTTAAATGACTTGCCCAGCATCACACAGCTAGTAAATATCTGAGGCTAGATTTGAAATCAGGATGTTTAATCTTCTTGTCTTCAGGTTCAGCACTCTATTTACTATGCCACCTAGCCACACATGTTGTTTCCCCTTAAAAGAATACAATCTTCTTGAGAGGGACCACTATCTCCATTTTTATCTTTATATGTCCAGTGCCTGGAACAATTCCTTGCCTGGAACAATTCCTTGCACAAAGTATACCCATAGCAAAACTTGTTGAATTTAATTGAAGTGAATGTGAATTTGTTGCATCTAACAAGTGGCATTTTGGTTCTTCATTTATTTTCTTGGTGCCCTACTGGTCAGGAGTTCCATGGCCCTATAGCAATAGTTGGGAGACAAGCTATATTTCACAGGAAGGATTTACTAGTCTCCACTAAGAGCTAAAGGATATCTTTAATGCTATCATTTTAGTCTCCCATTTAAGTTTGTTCCTCTATCTGATAGTTCCCTTTGATTAGCATCCCTGTTCCATTTAATCAATTAGCATCAATTAACTTTTACAATGGAATATTTATCTTGAAAATAGAGCAGAAATAGAAATTCATTAACTGACAGTGTCAGTCAAAGAGCACTTATTTAATTCATACTATATTTCAGGCACAAGCATATAAAGAAAGGCAAGAACATTTACTAAGTATTTTTTAAGTGTCTATTTAGTGACAGACATTTGCTAGGCACTGAAAATACAAAGACATAAATGAATTAGCTCTTTGCCCCCAGAGTGTCTCTGCTCTCAAGCAGCTTCCATTCCAGTGGGGGAGACATGTAAACATTTCTTTATACATACACCAGTGGAGCACATTCTCATCTTGGTCCCTGGGGAAATTGGACTCAGACAACTCAATAGCATTTCCCTCCACCAATTTCAAGTGCAAATGTGGCATAGCTGTTGGATGAATGAGCTTGCTATTGTTGGGCTGGTGTGGTACTTCACTTGGGACTTTACTGCCTGTGGTTTTCCTTCTAGAAAACGCTGATAGACTCTGATCTCGTCACTCATTGTCTCAGCTTTTTGAAACTTAAGGGGTTATAAATTCATGCAATAAAAAAGAGGCCTTATTCATGTGCCATTTATCAACTGAAGATGAGGTGAGCCCCTGGCTTCTATAATTATAGCACTGTCTCACTCATAAGAGCACCAACAGGAAGGGAAGAGCCAGAATGACCAAGAAAAAGGCCCTGGATCAATCAATCAATCAATCAATCAATCAGATTGTTAGTGCTATTTCATTTGACACAATTTTAGAGATTTAGCCAATTATCAATAATTCATCTTCCAGTTATGTGGTTAGCATACTGGATCCAGCTATAGAACATCTATGCATGCTCCAAATTGGGGAGCAGTGTAGCCGTATTCTGATAATGGAGGAAAGAACAGAATTTGAAAATCACAGATCTTCTCATCCTTGATCTCGTCTTGCCTGATGGGCATAGCTATTTCTCACTTAGTCCTTATAAGGCTTAGAGACTTAGAGCCTGGAGTGGTGCCAGGAAGCCAAGCTAGAAACCATAATTATCATGTTACAGAAGTATAGCATCGTATATTTAGAGCTGGAAGGGAGCAGTTTAGAAGCCATCAGTTCCAAATCTTTTATTTCACAGATAAGGAAGTCATCTCAAAAGGGTAAAGTGACATTACCCAAGATCACAGAGCAAGTAAGCATCTGAAATGGGATTCGAACCCAGGTCTTTCTGATTCAAAATTCAGTGTTTTATCTAAGAAACCATGTAGTTTATTAGCTAATATTCTCCTACCAGCTAATAGGAAGTTCTGCTGATTCAAAATAGAAAGACCTCTAAGGATCTTGACCATAATGCCTTTGATTTTTGTATGCTAGGCACTCCAGCTATACCCTCTAAAATTGTGCCTGTTTATTAATGTGAATCCCTCAGCTTGTTGAAGGTTAATTACCCATAATATGTTGGCCTTTTTGGAGAAAGTCTAAGTTTTGTTTTCATTCTCACAAATACAACCCAAGTAATTATTGCATTCATCACAAAAGGGCAGGTTATATGGAGAATCTACTTAATTTGAAATTGACAAATGACTTATTTCTGAATTGTTTGCTGGGAATTTCAAATTGCCAATCCATCAATCAGTATTTATTAAGGATTTATTTAGTGGCAGGCATTGTGTTGGCACTGAGAGTACAAAGACAAAAATGAAATGAATCTTGTCCTCAGGGAGCTTGCACTCTTTTCAGTACACACAGGAAAAAAAAATACAAGGTAGTATCTTACCTGAGCCTTGAGAGAAACTAGGTAATCTAAGAAGCAATAGGGAGGAGAGAGAACAATCTAGACCTGGGATATGGCTGCTACAAAGACACAGAAATTTAATATAGAGTGTCAAGTGGAATATCAAAGAAGGCCAGTTTGGCTAGACCTTATTTTTCTTCTTTTGGGTTGTCATTTCA
Organism: Gracilinanus agilis; assembly: GCF_016433145.1. Lineage (NCBI taxonomy): Eukaryota > Metazoa > Chordata > Mammalia > Didelphimorphia > Didelphidae > Gracilinanus > Gracilinanus agilis. Next base: position 498,805,334 of record NC_058131.1, on the reverse strand, counting down.
GTTACGTTTGATTTTGTGACCCCACTTCTTGGTAGAGATACTGGAGTGGCTTGACATTTCCTTCTCCAGCTCATTTTATAGATGAAGAAATTGAGGATTAAGTGACTTGCCCAGAGTCACACAACTAGGAAGTGTCTGAGGCCAGATTTGAACTTGGGAAGATGAATTTTCCTGACTTCATAGCCAGCACTCTGCTGTGCCACCTAGCTCCTCTTTGGGTAGACCTTAGAGTATGGGGAAAGAAGTAATGTAAAGTTAGTTAGGGTCCAGATATGAAGGACTTTAAATCAAAGAAATTCATATTTTATATTTGAGACAATAGGGAACCACTGGAGTTTATTGAGTAGGCACAAGATATAGTATGACATGTAATCATCACCATTGATAGTCATGTATTTATGACTTTTTCCCTTTCCTCTGACCTCTTTAAAGACCAACTTTCCACAAAAAGCCTTTCTTAATCTTCCTAAATCTTAATGTCTTTTCTCTGAGAAGATCTCCAGTTTATCCTGTAAATGTTTTATTTGTACATAACCATTTACATATCGTCTCCCTATTAGTCTGTGAAATCCTTGAGATTGGATTGCTTTCCCCTTTTCTTCGTACCCTTAAGCACTTAGCACAGTACCTGACTCATAGTAGGCAACTTATAAATTTATTGATTGACTGGCTTTATTTTTACTTAGTAGAGATCAGTGGCAAATCTACTGCAAAAGGATATTGGAGAGATTCTTTGATTTAAAAAATGTAAAACTACTCTGCACATTTGAAAAACTTCTGAATTTACAGACTTTGAAATGTCTAATGTTTATGCATTTGTTCCCTGGGACCGATATTCTAGCATCTGGCTGCACAGCCTATCTACCAGTTAAGAGATCGGGCCAAATTGTCATCCTCTATAGCTCCCTGGTATATTTAGCAATGATATAAATGTGGCTTTATCAAGCTTTCAGAAATAAAGCAATGACACAGTTTAATTTAGCACTTAATTACAATATCCTGCATCAATGACAAGTTGCAAGGTATTGCATAAGTAAACTCATTGGAAAATGTCTTCTAATTCTTTTCCCCTGGAATTTTAAAAGTTTTAAAAGTTTAATTCTAGCCACCTAGATAGGGAGAGAAAACCCATGGAAATGAGGGAATGGCATAGGAATATTAATATCTCACAAATTAATAGTATCTTAAAGAGTTTATAAAGCACCTTACATACACTGTGTCTTTTTATCATCATTCTTTTGAGGCAATAGGTATTCTTATTAATACCAGTCGACAGATGAGTAAAACGAGGTTTGAGGAGGTTAAGTGATTGTTCCTTGTCAGGGTCATAGAGTCAATAAATATCTGAAATAAAAGTCAAAGCCAAGTTGTTCTAACTTGAAGTCCAAGAATCTATGTCCTGCATCATCCTGCCTCTGAAGGGTTTTAGACTGTCATACAAAATAGGACCAACTCCTCGACCTTACACCTTTCATCCTTTCTCTAAGTTGGAGTCCAGGAATCTAATGAGGGAGACAATGTGTAAACAACTATGTATAAACAGCACACACACACACACACACACACACAAATGTGTGTAAGCGTTATGTATATACATATATTTGCATGTATTGTGCATATATTGTTTTTTACACATGCAAAAGTGTGTATGTGTGTATCTACCCAATAGCTATGCCCACTGGGCACAACAGGAGGAAGAATGGAAAGATCTGTGAGGTCCTGTTTCTATTCCTCTCTCCATCATTGGAATGGGGGTATAAAGGGAGTGGGATCAAGAGGGATGATATGTATACAAATATACACACATGTGTGTCTATACATACATATTATATGATTAATAAGGGAAAAATACAGAAAGAAAGCTCTGGTAATGAGAAAGATTTAGAAAAGTCTTTTTTTTTAGATTTTACTTTTATTGTCATGCAAAACACACTTCCATAGTGGTCATTGTTGTGAGAGAACACTCATACGTAACCAAAACTCCCAAATAAAACCCTAAATATATTGATGTGAAAGACAACTTTTAACATTTCTTTCTCTGGAGGTGGATAGCATCCCCCATCATAAGTCTTTCAGGATTGTGATTCAGGAAAGTTTTAATAAACAAAGGAAATTTTAGCTGGGAGCAGGAGAAAGAGAGAAGGCATTGAGAGAATTATAGGCATGGAGAATAGCCAGTGAAAATGCTCAGAGTTAAGAGTCAGAGTGTCTTGACTGAAGAACAGCAAGGAGGCCAGTGTCACTAGATTGTGGAGTATTTGGAAAGAAATGAATTTGTAAAAGCCTGGAAAAGTTAGAAGGACCAGGTAATGAAGGGCTTTAGAAGCCAAATGAAAGGTTTTATTACTTGTAGGTAATAATAGGAGAAGGGATGGTGGTGGTTTCTTGGACAGATCTGTGCTTTAGTAAAGATCAGTCAGACAGCTGAGTAGAAGATACATTGGAATGGGGAGAGATTCTAGGTAAGGAGTCCAATCAGAGGCTATTGCAATAATGCAGACGTGAGCTGATGAGAATCCTGAACCAACATGGTTATAGTGTCAGAAGAGAGAATGGGGGCATATCCAAGAGACATTACAAAGGTAGAATCAATAGGACTTGGCAAAAGATTGGGTATTAAGGGTCCAATGAGAGAAAGTGAGGATCACATATAGATTACAAGCCTGGGAAACTAGAAGGATAGTGGCAACTTTGATAGTAATGGGGAAATTAGGAAAATGATTTTTTTTTGGAGAAAGTTAGTGAATTCCATTTTGGACATGTTAAGTCTAAGATATCTTCATGGAATCTTGTCTAAGAGGTCCAATAGGCATTTTCCAATGTATTTTGTTACTTCTCTTTGGCCACAAAATATAAAGCCCAAGATTGAACCCAACACTCTTGTAAGAACAGGAGAGTATGTGTACCTAACTTCATAAAATGTTTATTATTTTGACCTTAAACATGAGAGTATCAGAGAGTACATAATGGTAATCAATATTACTCTTAAACTTTTAAGTACTCCCCAGGTTACAGCCCATGAATTGCTGAAGGACTGCCCTCATGAGTAAAATCAGAAATAGTGGGGAAAAATAAGGTGAAGATAGATAATAAAGTCAAGAAGTAGAAGTTTGGAATGAACCCTGGGACTAAGGAAGAGGGCAAGGTGAGCTAGCAGACATGAGTCCTGCTTGGAGATCTTACCCTTGAGCATATCCACTTGTCCAATGCTATTTATTCAGTGACTGGAAGATCTAGTTTGCTTTTCTATGAACTAATTGTTCCTTGCAGTAGTCTTTAAAATAATGAAATATGCTACTTTTTGGAACTATTATGCTGTCTAATAAGAATGTCATCCCTGCTAATAATCATCCTTTAGTAGAGACACATAACTGGCAATTTGTGTTGTAAGTGAAACAGTGTAGAGACTTGGTATATGTATATATTGGAGGTTGGGTGGGCAGGATGGTATGGAGTTATGATAATGTTCATGGTGGAATGAAGGGCAAGAGAGGCTATTTTGGCTGGTGGATAGGCAAATGTAAGAATTTTAACAGGGTTATTCCTACAGAACTTCAGTCATCACTTCTTTCAGGGACCCAAAATGCTTTGAGGTTTTCTGATCTGAATTCAGATTGTCTAATCCAGGGTCTCCTCTCCTCTCCTTTTCCTTCCCATTAGGAACCATTATATGTAATTTAACTAAAATTCATTGGTTGCTGAGGCTCATCTTACACTTTATTTTCTAGGAAATTGCTTCATCATCTGTTAGGTCTTTTTAATCTTCCCTTCTTTACTGACTCCTCTGTAGCCATTAGTTTTCCCCTATCCTGAAAGAAAAAAGACAACTCCACTCTCCCAACTTTCCCCTGATTCTGGTATTCTCTTAACTTTTTCTTCTTATCTCTTCTCTTACTTTCTGACAGACTTCTAGAGTTATTGAACCTCGTTGTCTCTACTTCTTCACAACATATACATTTCTCAACTCCTGAAATTTGGCATTAATAGCCATCATTCTATATAAAGTGTATTCCTATCAATTTTCTAGATAGAGAAAGGGCTTAGGACAAGTCCTTAGCAGCATGCCCACAGTTACAGGATTAGATATAGATGATAATCTAGCAGAGAAGACAGGGGAAAGAGTAATCAAATAGGTTAAAAGAGGACCAAAAAAGCAGTATCACAAAAATCTATGAAGGAGATAATATCCAGGAGGAAAAGGTGGTCCACAGTGTCAAATGATGCAGAGAAGTTAAGAAGGATGAAGAAGAAAAGAAAAGACCATTAGACCTGACTATTAAGAAATAATAGTCAGCTTTGTAGAGGTTATTTCAGTTGAAGTCAGAAGTCAAATTTCAAGGGATTGAGAATTAAAAGGAAGGAGAAGACTTCCAGTTAAGAAGGTAATATGAAAGTTTCTATAGTCAAGTCAAACTGTCAGTACAATTTATTAAGCACCTACTACATGCCAGGTTCTGTGCTATTTTGGAAATACAAAAACAAACCAACAAAAAGGTAGTCCCCACCCTTAAGGAACTAAAATTCTAATGAGGGAAAAATATGTATGAAAAGGAAACTGAAAAGTTTGGGGGCTGGGTATGGGGAGAAGTGGAGGTACCTGGGCTTGGTTATGATGAAGAAATCCAAAGAATGAGGGATAATTGATTTGAAATCCTTCCCCTAAATCAGTGATTCCCAAAGTAGGCACCACCGCCCCCTGGTGGGCGCTGCAGCGATCCAGGAAGACGGTGATGACCACAGGTGCATTTTACAATAAAGGTAGAAACATTAATACATATATCTTTCCTATTAACTGCTATTAAAATTTTAAAAAAAATTAATTTCCAGGGGGCTAAGTAATATTTTTTCTGGAAAGGGAGTGGTAGGCCAAAAACGTTTGGGAACCACTGCCCTGAAATGAAGGTTCTGTGAAGAACTCCATTAATGGGAGAAAGAGCCCACAGGATAGGAGAAAGGAGGCAACTGAGGAATGGTGGTAAAGTCTGGAGAGTTAGGGATGATTGGTATGGGACCTTTGCTCAAAATAAAAGAGATGTATTGGGGCCAGCTAGGTGACTAAGGAGATTGAGAACCAGGCCTAGAAACAGGAGATTCTGGGTTCAAATCTGGCCTCAGATACTTTCTAGCTGTGTGACTCTAAGCAAATCACTTAATCCCCATTGCCTAGCCCCTACCACTCTTCTGCACTGGAAGCAAAAGTTTAAAAGTGCAATTAGAATTTTTGAGGAAAAAGTAGAATGAATAGCTTAGAACAAAAGGTAGAAAAACTTAACCAATAAAATAATTATCAGTAAAAAGCATTTGAAGAAACGATTCAAACTTAAATGGAGACTAAATAATAGAATCTAAATTCCCTCAACCAAAACTTAAAACCAGTCCTGTTTCTTACTACAAATTTACACCTTTCTTAGTAGCTAATCCTTTTCTTTCTCTTTCTGGGAAACCACTCATCCCCACCACTGACCACATTTCTGTTCTTCCTGCTTCATTTCCTCTTCTCCATTGTTTTAATCTTCTTTTACAGACTCCTCTTTTCTCCTCCTCCTCTCTTGTTCTTGCCATATGAATTATTATACTTACTTCACCTTTTGATTTGGTAGCTATCCATTATCTATTCCATTATCTGTTCTATATACAAGACAGACACATACTGATACATAAAGACATACACACACAGATACAGACACTTCATTCACTCTGTGGCTCCTTTCCATAGATGACCAAATTCCCTTTTGGATGGTTATGGTATGGTATTTTTTTCCTCATGTAGAGGGGATTTGAGAATCATCTGAGAACAGATCCTTTTGAATTCTCCAGGGGAAGACAAATGGCCTATCTGTATTTCCATTCCCCCTTTTTTTTTCTCCAGGCCCAATACTCTTTCCCATCTATCTTGTGTTTCTAAGTTCCATGTGCATCTTCTAACCTGGTATTTCCTCTTCCCCACCCTATCATCACTGTACCTTTCCCATGACTAGGCAGAATCAGTGCTGCCACTTTTTATGTTCCCTGAAGATGGGAGAGCAGGAAGGAGGAGGAATTCAGAAAAATCATTGCAATGGAACTGCTATCTTTCTTCTTGCCCCTATTTACATTCCAAGCACTTAGAATAATATCTAGAACAACATAAGTACTTGATAAATGTTTGTTGTCCGAATGACTGACTCCAAACATACTGAAGGCAGAGGCATTCTTAAACAGTGTCCCAAAAGTTCTTAGTACACATTTAAGCTTAAAATTAACATTATTAACATTATTAGAATTAATAAGCTAAACCATTTGGGACACTATTTCTTCACATTCCTTATCAATCTTAATACAGTGTCTTAACTATGGTAGTAAGGATATAGCTTGATGAAGTAATAGGGAAAAAGCATTTGTCTTGGAGTCAGACCACTTGTGTTTGATTCCTGGGTCTGCCTCTTTCCCAGCTGGACAATTCTGAGCAAGCCACTTTAACTTTCAAAGCCTCAGTTTCTCTCTCTCTAAAGAGATGGCAAATAGCCCTTGTACTACTTACCTGTATTGTCAGGAAAATATTTGGTTAGCAATAAAACCCTCCTTAAAAAGAACCATTCATTAGTAGTACCAGTAGGTGATCAGCAAATGTTTGAAGGATGAATGGATGAAGGAAGGAATAATAAAAAGGAGTTGCAATGTTTACTTACCTCAGTCTCCAGAGCCTTGTAGGAACTCATTAGTTAATGTTTACAAAGCATGATATGAGCCTTAATTATTAACATTATTTTATCCGCCAACCACCTTAGGCTTATTTATTAAGCTGATGATTAAGCCTAACAGTTGGTCCTGCACCAAACTCCCTGATGCCTGCCCTGAGACATCAACTGGAGAGAGATTGAATAATATGGGCTATGGAAGTGCCAGAGGGAAGGGCAACACAGTTCCATGCCTTTGCTATAACACTGATCTAAGAGAAGCCAGTGTTTATTTCAGCAGGCAGCTCCCAGGGCTCTGATTCTAGGACTGTCATTAAAACGAACACTGGAGGCAATTCCCCATGCAGAGAAACTTAGAAATGTTGCTCCTTTTTTTCATTCTGTGGTCTTCTAGATCTCTATAAAAATAAATCAGTGTGCATCACTGTCTTTGACTATTAAGGATTTTATTAGAGGGGGAAAAGTTAACAAAATATCTCTATACGTGATTCCCCCCACCTCCTCTCCCTCTTTATTCTATATTCCTTTGTCCTTTTCCAAACCCTTTAAAAAAATGTTAATGCAAAATTTTCCAAGAATAAACCCATTAATATTACAAATAAGGCAACATAACCCTTAAAGTGCACAGTGGTGACCATTGATACAGTGTCTGCTTTTTTACTCCCAGAGAATTTTCTTTGCTGTTAAGAAAAAACACCATTAGGATGTAGATGTAATTGTATTCCTGCCCAGTCCCTCGAAATTACCATTGGGATAGTTGGGGGAAATGACACCTTTCAGGTAAGTGGTGCTATATTTACAATGTGCAAATGGACTTCTCCCACAGCACTCAACAATTGTTTATTGAGGATCTCTTGAAATATGTACAATTCACTGTGCTAGGCACTGTGAGGGGAATACCAAAAAAAAAAAAGAATAAAACACAATTTCTGTCCACAAGGACCTTAGAATTTAATAAGGAAAATAAGTCAAGTACACATATAACCCACATGGGCTGGGAGTGGGCCCTCAGGTCCTGAAGGCAGAGCTGCTGAGCCCTACAAGAATGCAAAAAGCTACAAGTTTGGGCATTTTAAAAAGAGGTAGGTCCTGGGCTGAAAATGAAGAGAGAGACTTTTGGAAATAGCATCTAAGGAAAGCCTGTGCTTTCTTGCCTTCAAGCCATTTGGAAAAAGATCTAGGTCATTTGCTCTATTGGGGAAATCTTTCACTTCACATTTGCTAGGTTGAAAGGGGGACAGATACACAAATGCATGATTGGAAAGAAAAGAGCTGGGAAGAAGAAAAGATGGATATTCTGTAATATTAGCTGACCTGGCATGCTTATGGCTTGGCTCATGCTGCCTCATGAGAGATTAGAAGAACATTGAATTCTGGATCAGACAGGATTCTGACCCACCAGGGCATTTTTCCATAAGTGAGAAAATCCATTTGTGGGCAACTTATTTAATTAATCAGCCAGCATAAAAGTCTCCCCATGTTTTTTTCTGAAGCCATCTTCTTTGTCATTTCTTACACAATATTTCATCACAATCATACACCACAACTTGTTTGGCCACTCCCCAATTAAAGGGTGTCCCTTCAATTTCTGGTTCTTTGCCACAACAAAAAGGACTACTATTTAGTTTTCTATAAGTGAGTCCTTTTCCTTTTTCTTTGATCTCTTTGGGATACAAACTTAGTAGTGATATTGCTTAAGTCATAGAGTATGTAGTTTTATAGTCCTTTGGGATTAATTCCAAATTGTTCTCTAGAATGACTGGCCTACTTCACAACTCGACCAGCAGTGCATTTGAGTCCCTATTTTTCTACATCCTTTCTAAAATTTGTTATTTTCCTTTCCTGTTTTGTTAGCCAATCTGTGAAGAGTGTCTATGTGGTACCTCATAGATTTCTTTAGCTTCTAGCTGCCATTTCAAAAGGGGACGGTTCAAACAGAGAAGTCTCAGAAATTGCTATGAAGAAAGAGGTCCTAGGAATTAGCCTGATAGTCCAGAGTTTTCACTGATATTAGATGGTATATATAAAAACACTGGGCATAAACATAAGACTGACATTATATAACTAGGCACTTTTTACTAAAAGGATCAGGAAATTAGTTACAATATCCTATGGTGGTAACATACAAATAATTATAACAGAAAATTAGAATTTGGCAAGTATAAAATAAATATGCAAAGACTGCCTTGAAAGTTTAGGGGAGGGAGGAGAGGAGAAAATACTCATTCACACTTATATAATCTTTCAATATTTATAAATGTTCCTGTGAAATGGTTCATGCAGGCATTTTAATTCCTTTTTTTTATAGATGAGGAAATCAAGACTTTGAGAAATGAAGTGACTTACTTAGGGTCTCATAGCTCATACATTTCTGGGGTGGGATTTGCACCTAGGTTTCCTGACTCCATTCAGGATACTTTGCACTAGGTCACACTACCTCTATGGAAACCCTGGGAATAATTTTATGAAAGAGGTAGAATTTAGAATGCCCTTAGAAAGACAGTGTTTCAACCAAGGAAAATGTGCTTTTATTCAAGAAAAAAAAGGAAGCTTGGAGGCAGATTATGGAAAGTCTTGATTTCTAGTCTAAGAAGATTGGTGCCATAGTTAATACCTACTGTTGCTATAGAATGGGGGATTGCCGAGGTATCTGGAACCTAATTAGGCTGGCAAGGAATTTGTCCAACCATGAAGTCAATGGGCAGCAGTTTGGTAGCACAGCAGATACATGCAAGCCTGAAGTCAGAAAGGTTCATCTTCCTGAGTTTGATTCTAGCCTCAGATACTTCCTAGCTATGTTACATTGGGTAAATTGCTTAACACTATTTGCTTCAGTTTCCTCAACTCTAAAATGAGCTAGAGAAGGAAATGGCAAACCATTCCAACATCTTTGCCAAGACAATCCCAAATGGAGTCATAAAGGGTCATATATGACTAAAATGATTAAACCACATTCACCATCACAAGAAGAACAATGGAGAAGGGAACATGAGTGAAATATTCCAAGGATGAAGAAGAGACAAGCTCTGTGTGTGTGTGTGTGTGTGTGTGTGTGTGTGTGTGTGTGTGTGCAAGTGTAAAGTTCTTAGCAGAACTGGGTTTTTTTGGGGGGGTCTATTTGTAGTACTCTGAAATTATTAGGCCAAGAACATTAACCAATACACCAGAGGAGGGGCAGGGTACCAAAGAGAATCAAGTAACTGGAAAAGAAATCACAAAATATCAGCAACAGAGAAGATGATTGTTAAAGATATATATCAGTGATTTCCAAAATGGGCGCCATCGCCCCCTGGTGGGTGCTGCAGGGATCCAGGGGAGTGGTGATGGACACAGGTACATTTATCTTTCCTATTAATTGCTATTAATTTTTTTAAAAAAATTAATTTCCAGGGGCGCTAAATAATATTTTTTCTGGAAAGGTAGACCAAAAAAGTTTGGGAACCCTTAATATATATGATGACTTTTTTTTTTTTTTTTTTTTTTTTTGCCATGTGAAAAACTTTCTTGTTTATAAACAGAGAGGAGAACTAGAAACTACCTGGAAACTATATATGTAGAGATGCATATTCTAGTTGTCCAGAATGAGTTTTGGACACAATTAGAGCTGTCTCCAAATGGTTTGGACTGTCAGTCAGTCAATAAACATTTATTGAATGCCTTCTAAATGCCAGGCACTGTGCTAAACTCTGATGATATAAAGAAAAGCAAAAGACAATCTCTGCTCTCAAAGAGTTCACAATCTAACTTGGGAGACAACATGGAAACAACAAAAATGAACAAGTTATATAGAGGATAAGTAGGAAATAATCATCTGAAGAGAAGAACCTAGATTTAAGAGGAATTAGAAAAAGGATTCTGGTGGAAAGATGAGGTTTAAATATAAAAATAGCGCCCTTCCACTCCAGGTCTAGGCATTGCCTGGGACACTTGCCTCATTCACCTCCTTCTAATTATGCTACTATTTGATTATACATATATGTGTAATTATATAATATATATTATTTATTACATATAAATTAGTTATTCTTTAGTAATTCAAGGAGAAAATAGAAAAACTATAGAAAACAGCATTTCTGCATTTATTTTTAGGGTTTGAAATGTAGCAAACTTTCTGCTAAACCAGCACATAGAAAACTACTTTCAATCTAGGAGGTATAAAGTCCAAGACACACATGTTTTACTGATTCTAAAAAATCTGAGTTAGAATTGTAAAATAAATGATTACAGAGAATCAAGTAAAAGAACTAAGTTTATGCAAACACGTTAAAAGTCAAACCCTGTAGATTTGCCATACTTCACCAAAGAGGAGAAAGCTATACTGAATGCCAATTGACAAATTATTTTAAAATATATTGAAAGTCTGGGAATGGTATTATAAGTAATTCTTTCTGAACATCCTCTATAGTGAGTGGCAGGCATGTAGTCCTGGCCTAAGAGGCTAGGTTGAGGGCAGTGTTTATGATCATTGAAGATATTCAAATGGAAATGAAATGATAACAGGTCAGAGGGTCTGAGGCAGTAATTCCTATTCAGGGACAGGTGGACTTTGATAACCTCTGAAGGTCCTTCTAACTCTGAGAGTCTCTTATTCTATAATTGCTAGGAACTGTCCATTTTCAGCTGTTCACTTCCATCTCCACTACACAGGGCCAAAGATTCTCCCTGGTGCTGACATCTGGGCTCTTCTGGTGATTTATCTGAAGAACTTTAATCATCCAGGCACTCAGCCATCCATTGGATTATATAAATGGAAGACAGAAGAGGTTCACTTAGCTTGTAAAATAAGGTAAATAAAATAACAAGGGCCTCATTCAAGTGCTAAAATATGTTAACCAAACAAACATTATTTGAACCCCTACTCTGCTGGAGGCATTACTTTAGCTGGTGTTGGGGATTTTTGAAGTTTGAGACACAATCTCTACCTCCAAAGAAAAGTTTCATCATGATGACAACTCCTTAATTTAAAAAGATAATTTAAAATTTTAAAGGGCATGTGATAATGTTCAAATGAATGAATGGCAAGACAATAAATGTCCCAATATTTATTTCTTACTTTTGTTGTTGCTCAGTAGTTTCAGGAATGTCTGACTTTTTGTAACCCTATTTGAGATTTTCTTACCATTTCCTTTTCCAGGTCATTTTACAGATGAGGAAACTGAGGCAAACAGGGTTAAGTGACTTGCCTAGGGTCATATAGCTAGTAAGTGTCTGAAGTCAGAGTTGAACTCAGGTAAATGAGTTTTCCTGACTCTAGGCCCAGCGCTCCATCCACTGTGCCACCTAGTGCCCCTCCCCATTTTTCTTGCTTGAAGAGCAAATTGAATAACACTTATTTTCAGTATTTGTAAGGAATTTGTATTGCTCATTTTATTTCCACTCCTGAATATAAATTTGGTTTTTTTTCTGTATGTGGTTTGAATTATTTTATTTATGCAGGGAAATACTACTAAAGAACTTTTTCCGATGCAGAATAATGATATTTTCATTGCAATTTATGATCTCAGAGGGATGCCTTTGGCATTTAAAGGTTAAGTGTAGACAAAATATGATAGAGGCAGACCTTTGAATCCAGGTCTTTGTGCCTAAAAGGCTAGTTCTCCATTCACTTTACAGTACTAGATCTATCTCTAATCACATCCTTATTTATATCATTTATATTCATTATCTATGTATCATCTCTACATTGAAGGTAGCGGGTGACTCAGTGGATAGAGTGCCTAGAGTTAGAAAGACCTGAATTAAAATTCTGCTTCAGATACTTACTAGCTGTGTAACCTTTAGGGCAAGTCACTTAATCTTTTTTGCCTCAGTTTCTGTAAAATGAGCTGGAGAAGGAAATGGCAAACCACTCTAGTATCTTTGCTAAGAAAACCCCAAATAGAGCCATAAAGAGTTGGCCATGACTGAAAGGAACTGAACAACAACAAATGTCTACATCTATGTCTATATTTTTATAATTAAATTCCATTTACTTTAGTATAATTATAGATTACCTAGTTTTTCCAATTATGTGTTTAGGTTGATATTAATACAACTCAAATATTATTACTATCTGATTACTTAAAAAGGAAATTGTGATTAGCAGACTGCAAAAGCTACATTGGAAAGAACCAAGGATTGAAATGGAAAACACAAGTCTGAGTCACTACCTAATTGTGAAATTTGGGTAAGTCATTTCACACCTTGGTCTCAGTTCCTCATCTGGAAAATGAATGGGTTAGAGTAGTTAATTCCTACAGTCTCTTACCACATTAGTCTGCCATCCAGGGTGTTCTGGTATATAATTAACAACCAACCCTCTAAGAGGAAAAAAAAAGGTATGCTCAACACGTTTTCTGAGTTTTAAACTGTATTGTTAATATTTTCTCTGTCATTTTCTTAAGTCTAGACAATTAACAACAAAAAAATGAAGCCTTGATTTGTAGTGTTTATTTCTGGAGTGTAAATGTTCACACTGAAAATTTAATAATTAGCTTAGAGATCCAATAGGAGCTAGATATAGTACAAAGAGCTAAGTAGAGCTGTGGATAGAGTGCTGGGGCTGAAATCAGGAAGACTCTTCCTCCTGAGTTCAAATTTGGCCTCTACTGTTTATTCATGGTATGACCTTGAGCAAGTCACTTACCTCTGCCTCAGTTTCCTCATCTGTACAATGGACTAGAGAAGGAAATAAAAAGCCACTCTAGTGTCTTTGCCAAGAAAACCCCAAATGAGGTCCCAAATAGGTGGATAACACTGAAAATGACTGAACAACAACAAAAAGATAGGGTGCACTCTTTAGTTGCTTAAAATCCCCATGACCTCAGTTATAAATAGTAGAGTTGACAGTGGCCTATCTTCTCTGATACTTTATCATACTGTATATGGGCTAGATCAATAGAGTTTAACTAGTCCAAGAACACAAAAGGGTGCCAACTATTTAATAAAGTAATAAAATCTTCAGGTGAAAGGTTAATTAGAAACATTTTAGTGACAACTTTATTAGGCAGATGCATCATGTATAATTACTCATGATAATATTAATTGGAAACGAACAGTTTTAAAGAATGGTTACTCATGATAGGCTGGCTTTTTATGTGTATTTCCTAGAAAGAAATCTTCCAGTCAAAACAGAGTTGGTGGTGTGATCTGAGGGGTCATAAAACTCTCTAGTGGTTATGAAGGTAAAAGTTGGTCTGGAATACCTTAGAAGTCCCTCCTGGCTCTCAGATTTTGAATTCTGTGAAAACAAATAAAACTCCCAAACTCTCCCACTAGCTTGCTGTGGTGCCTGAAACTTTCGCCGTTCCTCATTAGTCAGTCCTCTTGGGCATGATAACCCTGGTAAAAATACAAATATGTTGTCTGGGAAGGGGAACATATTAAGCCATTGTTTCCCAAGTTGGTTTGAAGACAGAGCATTTCTGGTACTTGAAATATAGCGACAAAACGGATAAATGTTTGTCTGAGGGATATACTAATGTGGTTAAAGATCCTCTAGAATTTGGGGGGAAAGTGTAGTGCATAACAGAGTAAAGTCTATAAAATACTAGACAAAAATTTAACACATGGTAACTACCCCAAATTACTTAGAAATGTTGCTCTATGACATCATTATGCATACTATCACTAACACAGTTCAAAGATTTAATTAGGCCAAACAAAGCAAATAGAACACTTACTAGAGCTAAGGGAAGGGAATAATCAGTTTTGTTGGGTGTATTACTAGGTGACAGGCACCGTGTTAAGCACTTTTTACAGATATATCAGTTGATTCTCACAGCAACCCTGGAAGGTAGGTGCTTTATCATCCTCATTTTACAGTTGAGGAAACTGAGGTAAACAGAACTTAAGTAATAATAATAATTGCTAACATTTATATAGCAAATACTATTTGCCAAGGCTTTTACAATTATTATCTCATTTGATCCTCACAACAACCCTGGGAGGCAAGTGCTATCATTATTCCCCTTTCGCTGATGAGGAAACTTAGGCAAACAGAGATTTAGTGATTTCTTCAGGATTACCTCTATCTGGCAAGTGTCTGAGGCTAGATTTGAATTCATATTTTCATGACTCTAGTCCCATTGGTCTATTTTCCACTTTACCAGTTGCCTCTGATGTATAGAGAGTCAATCATTTGTAGTCACATATTAGGGAAATCTTTCAGGTGGGATCTCCTTTCCCTCCATGTCTCACATATATTTTAAATGTCATAAAATATCAGCAGGTGGCACCAAGGATATAGTAGCTCCTCCTATTATTTCTCCATGAATGGCTGATCCTAGTCCTTTTTTCCCAAAGAAATAGTTTCTTTCAAGGAACTCATCTCAATAGTGCTGGGGTGATTATTTCTCTTTTTTTATTGATTAATTAAGAAAAATTTTCCATGGTTAAATGATTCATGTTCCTTCCCTCCCCTCCTACAACCCTCCTCTCATAGCCAACATGCAATTCCACTGGGTTTTACACATGTCGTTGATCAAGACCTATTTCCACACTATTGATATTTGCACTAGGGTGATCATTTAGAGTCTACATTCCCAATCATATCCCCATCGACTCGTGTGATCAAGCAGTTGTTTTTCTTCTGCATTTCTGCTCCCACAGTTCTTTCTCTGGATGTGGATAGCTTTCTTTCTCATCAGTCCCTCGGAATTGTCCTGGATCCTTGCATTGCTGCCAGTAGAAAAGTCTGTTATGTTCGATTTTACCACAGTGTATCAATCTCTGTGTACAATGTTCTCCTGATTCTGCTCCTTTCACTCTGCATCAATTCCTGGAGGTTGTTCCAATTCACAGGGAATCCCTCCAGTTCTTTATTCCTTTGAGCACAATAGTATTCCACAGAAGTGATTATTTTGGAGTTTCTCTGATCAGAATTCCTGACTCTTGCTACTCTAATAGAGTGCCAAGAATGATTACTTCCAATTTGAAGTCTTTCTCTTGTTCTAGGTCTGATCCCACAACTTCTGGTCTCACACAATGTTTTGCATGGAGTATGTGCTTAAGAAATTAATTTTTATTTATGTATCCATTCCCTTAACAGATTACTGTTACTTAGAAGTCAGATCAACATCTTCCCTTCCTTTACCTGATATTTGACACCAAGTTGATCTATGATAACTATTTTCTGCAGAAGTGCTTATGTCAAAATTTCTTATAGGAATAGAATCTTTTTTTTAAAAGGCTATAATTTCTTTTTTTGTTGTCTCTCAAGCCTCACTAGTCCCTGTGTGGTCAACTGCTAGCTCATTTATTTAGTTTCCTCCAACTTCTTGGAGAGTCGGGGAGACCCAAATGTTCACTATCATACTCATATTCCAATAGAGTGGACAGAGGAGGAAAAAAAAGACTCCTTGTTAAATTACATTAAGACCATGATATTATAGCCAGAATTTTTCAGATTAGCTAGCTAGTTGCTTAACAACTTTTCTGGGAATTTGGATATTGAGTGAGCAATAGACCTTGTATCAGAAGGCATAGCTTGGAAATTGAAGTTGCAAAAGGGTACTTTGTAATTCCGAGGAGGAGAGTATAAAAACATAGATGGTGTGAATCTTGGAGACAATTGTGTGCACTTGACAATGCTACCCTGAGCCAATTCTGAGAAAGTACTGGAAATGTTGATTGGATTTTGGAATGAAAATCACATTTCTTGGGGGTATCCTGGCAATTTTGACTTTTGTGTGGAGTTAAAAAGTGGAAGCAGTCCTGATTTCTTAGAGTTCACTTAAAAGGTTTCTGAAGAATCAAGAAGTAGAAACAGACTTGATTTCTTAAAGTGCACTTTGGGGAATAGCTCCTAAAAGATTTCTTTAAGTCTTCACACGAAGTTTGCACAGCTTGTTTCTTCTGAACTAGTCAACTTACAACTATAATAATCTCATTTTAAGTCACAGTTCAAGCCCTTTATATTTCTGGTATTGTTCCAAATCACAAGCTCTCTTATTTCTAATCACACACATTATTTCACTTTCCATATACATTCATAAAGGGAGTCATGTTTTCATTAAAATTTTATTCTGTGAACTCAGTTAATTTCATCTAATGAAAATACATTCAAGATATCAACAATAACAACTAGAAAATTATATCATGTCTTATTCCAGTGATATCAAACTTGTGGGGATATATGTGGCCCACAACACTTCCAATAAAGAATGGAACCATATCAAAATGTAGTTCTTATCTGATCTTAATGCACTCATGTTTTAATAAAAAAAAGAGAGAGAGAAATACGCATACACACATATGTGGTTTTTTCAAGTCTGTATGTAGCCTAAAGAGATTCTTTTGCGTGCTTTAGCAGTCTCTGTTTCTATTTGGATTTGAAACCAGTGTCTTAAACTCTGCTGCCTGGTAACTAGGAGGCATAGTAAATTGAAATCTGGACTTAAGAGTCAGGAAGATCTGAGTTCAAATACAGCCTCGGACACTTACTAGTTGTGGGACCCTGGAGAAATCATTGCTGTGTCTACCTTAGTTATCTCCTCTGGAAAAATAGGCATAAAATAGTACCTATCTCCTAGGGTGTTATTAGAATAAATGAGATAACATTTATTTTTTAAAAAAGAATATTTACAAAGTGCTTTGCAAGCCTTAAAGCACTATCATTATTACATGAGTTATTTCATTTGAGCAAAAACAACCAAATGAAGAAGGTACTACAGATCTTAAAATTTCCATTTTAGGAAAAAAACTAAATTTCTGAGAAGCTATATTATTGCCTCACAGCTACACAAATATAGTCGAAAATGAAATTTGAACTCATATTTATCCTGACTCTATTGTTGTTGAGTTATTTCAGTGATATCCAACTCTTCATGACCCTATTTGGGATTTTCTTGGCAAGGATAATGGAAGACTCTGCTATTTCCCTTTTCTAGCTTATTTTACAGATGAGGAAACTGAGGCAAAAAGAGTTAAGTGACTTGTCCAGGGTCACAGAGCTACTAAATGTCTATGTCTAGATTTAAACTCAGGAAGATGCATCTTTTGGGCTTTGGGCTATGAGCTCTAGCCATTGTGTCACCTAGCTGTCCTCCTTTTACTATAACAACTTGTTTTTTCACCATTCTCTTATTCTTCTCATCTAATAAGAAGGAGTAGTGGTAATGGGATTTGGGCTAGGGTGTGCATAAACATTATTAATGTGTCATAATCACATGCATCACAGAGTCCCTCGTGTCTGGAACAGCTTTTCCTTGTCCCTTCTATTAGGTTCTATTGGAACCTTTAGCTTCCTTCACTCAGCTAAAAAAGTATCACACCTTACAAAAGCCCTTTCCTGATTCCCAAAGTTTCAAATGTTCACAAAATCACATTGCATTTATTTTGTGTTTTGTTTTTATTTAATTGTGTACAGATTGTTTCCCTCCTCTAGTAGAAAATAAGTTCTTTGAAGACAAGAGCTTTTTCTGTTTTTTTTTTTTATCTTTTTATCCCCAATACCTAGAACAGTGCTTGCCCTATAGGAGACACTTAATAGATAAGTATTAAGTTGGATTGGTTTTTCCTTCTCTTGTACATTTATCAGTTTTTATTTCATATTATAGCCATCTGTGTATATACCTTATCTCCACAATTAGATTGCAAACTTATTGAGGTCAAGGCATATAAGTTATTAATTTTTCTGCTGCTCTTAGTGCCTAGGACAGTGTTTTCTGCATAGAAAAAAACATTTAATGATTTTTGATGAATGAATGAGTGAATGAATGAATTACATAAACATTTCCCATCTGTTGAAATGCTCTCGTAGCATTTAATTGGTGCTTTATAATATCATCATTTCCAGATCATCTGGCACTGTTTTAGTGCTATACAAATTAATCACTTCTTTAAAAAAATTCTCTTGAGGGTAGCTAGGGATAGGGATAGGGAGCTAAGCCTGAAGACAGCAGGTCCTGGGTTCAAATGTGACCCAAGATATGTAACCCTGGGGAAATCACTTAACCTAGTTGCCTAACTGGTACCACTCTTTAGTCTTAAAACTGATACTTGATATTGGTTCTAAAACAGAAGGTACAAGTTTAAAAAAAATCCTCTTTTAATTCATTTAGGTTTGCTAAAACCTTTTGATGATAATCACTTTCTATAGATTCTCTTTCCTCTCTTACTTCTGTTTACTTACCCATTCCCAAATTATTTGTTTTTACTTAGCTTATTCATTTAATTTCATTTATTCTCTCCACTTAATTACCTAGTATCCTCTCTTTTGTTTCTTCAATTTACCCATTTGGTTGATTGATAGTTCCAATCTTTCTTCCCAGTCTATCATATTTTTGTTAATGATCTTTGACTGCACATTTTTTTCTAAAAAGTTTTTCTTTATTTTGTTCTCTTCATTATTTCTCTTCTTTCCTTTCATAACAAAAACTGAATTTCATTTTCAAATTTGTAGGCTACATCTTTATTTGTTCCTTCTATATTGTCTCTGTTGTTAAAATTTCTGAAGTATCATCAGATCTCTCTTTCAGGTCTTTCTTCTATTTAGTTTTCTGTGTTACTGACTTTCTAGATCTTTACTTTTTCCTCTAATTCTCTCTCTTAGAAATGTCAATTCAACATGGGCTGATGAGGATATTTTTGAGGATGTAGACACTAAATGATAACTCTAGTCCAACTATCAATAATATGGAATTAGGTCTTAATCAGTGATACATGTAAAACCCTGTGGAATTGTGTATTGGCTAAGGGAGGTTAGGAGGGTTTGGAGGGAAAGAATACTCAATATGTAACTGTGGGAAAATAATCAAAAGAAAAATTAAAAGAAAAAAAAAGAAAAAAAGAAAAAAAAAGAAATGTTAGTTCATGAGTATGCCCAAAGAGTGCTAAAAGATTGCCTGCCCTTTGATCCAGTGATACCATTGCTGGGTTTGTACCCCAAAGAGATCATAGGGAAAAAGACATGTACAAAAATATTTATAGCCATGCTCTTTGTAGTACCAAAAAATGGAAAACAAGGGTATGCCCTTCAATTGGGGAATGGCTGAACAAATTGTGGAATCTGTTGGTGATGGAATATTATTGTGCTCAAAGGAATAATAAACTGGAGGAATTCCATGTGAACTGGAAACACCTCCAGGAATTGATGCAGAGTGAAAGGAGCAGAACCAGAAGAACACTGTACACAGAGACTGATACGCTGTGGTAAAATCAAATGTAATGGACTTCTGTACTAGCAGCAATACAATGACCCGGGACAATTCTGAGGGATTTATGGAAAAGAACCCACATTCAGAGGAAGAAATGCAGGAGTGGAAACACAAAAGAAAAACAACTGCTTGAACACATGGGTTGATGTGGGCATGATTTGGGATATAGACTCGAAACTACCACCCTAGTGCAATCATCAATAATATGGAAATAGGTCTTATAGATGACACATGAAGAAACCAGTAGAAATGCATGTTGGCTATGGGGGGGGTAATTTTTTTGGGGGGAGAGTAAGAACAGAGTCATATGGAAGCAGTTAAAGTGGAACCCAAACAGTATGGCCCAACCTTACCTCTTATACTCATTGTGAGTAATATCCTTACTGAGACACTCACAATCTGGTCTCTGATTCTGTACCATTCTTCCCTCTTCTCTATTCTGGCTTCCATTTGGCCCTAGAAATTCATATATCTCTTCTCTCACTGAATAAAGGGAACCTCCTCCTTCCAGGGTCCTCCAACCTGCATCCCTGCTCTGAGTGACTGGACATCATGTGAATTCTCCAAACAGAGGTCACAGGTGAAGAGTCCTAGGAATGTGACCTGGAACTAAATATTAGGGCCAAAAGAAAGGATAAAAGAAGGGTGGGAGGAGGTGCCCACTCTCTCTATTCCCTTGGACAGCAGTGTGGCAGGACATGGACTGGGAGCAATGAGGCAGAGTACCATGTAGAAATAGGCTTTAATCTCTATATATCTGCTTTCTCTATTTCAAGTGAATATTAATTATCTCTATGGAAACCTAGAACCAGGAATATTCCATCATAAGATGTCTTTCTCCCAAAAGAGGGACACAACCCCCTCATAGTACTCTTTAATAAAATCCCTTTTCCCATATGGGAATGAGAACCCCTCACCTCCAGTTCCCATGTCTTTGTCCCTGTTTCTCTACTTCTGACACCTATCTCATTGTCCTATAACCTTTTCCTTTTTCCAAGGGACTATGAGAATCAACATCCCTTCATTTGCTGTGTATCCGAGGAATTGTTAGGAATTGTTAGAAAATTGTTAGAAAAAATATTGGATTTTTTATCTCCACCTTCTGTGTTCCAGTTTCTCTAACTTCTTACTCTACAGTTCCTTTCCACAAAAGGCATTACCTCACCTGTAAAGAAGGTCATCTGTATAGGAGTCAAGGGATTTAGTCAGTGATTCTTCACACAAGGATCACACTTTCTCTTATCTTGAGTTCTCAAGTTTGCATATGAATCTTTATTCTGTTATGTCTGTGAAGATGGGATTTAACTCTTCCCTGCCCATTGTTAGATTTAATCACCAGAAATGTATGTATCCCACTTATCTTTAAGTATGGGGAGGTCTGTGTTAGTGTGCAATGATCACTACTGCAATAGTGAGTGATGAATCAGAATTGACTGTTTGCCCCCTTGACAGTCCTAAGCAAAACTATAGCTGCAAGTGGTCCACGTAAAGTGGAAGGAAGGCACAGGAAGTGACAATAATGAAGGGTCTTTAAAAGTGGCCAGAACTTCCTGTGACCAGCTCTTTCACCTTCTAACTTGATCTTGAAGGAGCTCCAGCTTGGGACCTTGAACTGTTCTTCGATCTTCCTTCAGGACTACCATGTGGGTAAGTGAAAAAGGGTGACTCCTTTCCTGGCTCCTGAGGGGACTAGCATCCAGAGAGACCCCCTCCCCCATCTTGTAGGAGGAGGAAGCCTGGTGGCTGGAGCCTTTGTCTAATTTACCCCTAGGCCCTCTGGCTGGGGCTTCTGGAGCCTTGCCAGAGTAAAGCCAGGACTGGAGCAAATAACTCATTAAGTTAGATTTCTTAATCTGCCCTCTTTCTCACTTCTCTACTTTCACTTTTCCCCTCTATTTTATAAATAAATTGCTATAAAGTCATTCTGACTTGAGTAATAATTTCGGCAACCACATTTTTATATATTTAGCACAACCTTTAATTTTAATCCTTACATGTCCTTTCTATTACCTGAAGGTTCTTCTTTGTTCTTTTAATTTATAGGTCAATATTTCTCTTAAAAATACCTCTAAAAATGATGAATTGATGATTTCCTTATTTATTATTTTTGAATAATTGTACTTATTTAACTTTCTTGCATTTATTGTTTGAAGTGTTTGAAAATTTAATATTTTCCTCACATTTTGTTGGTAGGAATGCCACAGATGCTTGTTATTTGTTGAATATCCATCTTTTAGGCTGATGATTTGGGTTGTTTGCAGGTTATATGATTTTGGATTGCAGCTTGAACTCTTTGCTTATCAGAATGCATTTTTTTTCCATTTCCTTCTGTGATTTCTCATTACTTTAGAATGATCTTGTATTATTCAAATTTTCTTTTCGCCATACCTAAAGCTCTTACTACAGGCCACCAAATTTGCTATGTTCTCCTGAAATTGTTAAATATAATAAATATGTGTTATAATTTGAAGCATGTTTGATTTTTTTCTGTAGAGATTAGTATATTTTCGTTCTTTCTTTCTTTCTTTCTTTCTTTCTTTCTTTCTTTCTTTCTTTCTTTTTAAACCCTTATGTTCCACCTTATTGGTTTCTAAGGCAGAAGAATGGTAAGGGCTAAGCAATGGAGGTTAAGTGACTTGCCCCAGGTCACAAAGCTAGGAAGTGTCTGAGGCCAGATTTGAATCTAGGACCCCACATC
Source organism: Gracilinanus agilis (assembly GCF_016433145.1). Lineage (NCBI taxonomy): Eukaryota > Metazoa > Chordata > Mammalia > Didelphimorphia > Didelphidae > Gracilinanus > Gracilinanus agilis. Next base: position 498,782,823 of record NC_058131.1, on the reverse strand, counting down.
TGTAGGCCTTGCTCTCAATCCACTGAGCCACCCAGTTGCTTCCTAGTAGATTTTCTGGAATGATTTTTTGATGCCTTTACTCAGAAATTCTGAGTTTTCTTTATATTACTCCATGCATTATGGAATTCCAGTGTTTTTGTGTTCTTCTGGGTAACCTTAAGCTACCATTATATATTTTGTCTTCAACATTAGACATCCCAGCTTATATAGAATTCATGTCTTCTTTTAGCATTCTTTTACTTCTTTTTTTGCAAAATTTTCTTCAATCAAACTGAATAATCTGTTTTACTTCCTTAGAGAGAGTCTCTATCATGGATTCAATTTTTCTTCTTCTCCTAATTATGTTTGTAAAATCTGCATCAATAATTCAATTTTCTGGTCTACATCCACTACTGTTTTTTTTCTTTTTTAGATTTCATTTTTTAATAAAATACTAAGAATTTTTGTTTCTTGCACTCTAGGTATTCCACAGGTTTCTATCTGTTATTTGGAAGTATTCATTCATTTCCCTTCATATAATATTTTTTTCCAAGAGAGATTTGTATTCCTTTTGAGGTTCTACTTATATATTTCCTTCTATTTTGTTGTTATCAGTCAGTGAACAGGCCTTTATTAAGTGCTGCTAAAATCACTTCTGCAAGAAACCTTTCTATTAATTCTTTAATTCTAGTGCCTTCCTGCTGCAATTTTCTATTTATCCTGAACATATCTTGTTTATGTATAGTTGCTTGCATATTTTCTTTCCCTTTAGAATGTGAGCTCCTTGAAGGCAAGGATTTTTTTTTGTATCCCAAGGACTTAGCATAATGAATGACACATGGGAAATTAGTTTTAATAGCATACAAATAATAATGTTGTTGTTCATCCTTCATACTTGAAGAGGACCAATGACATCTCATGATGTTGATTTCAAGGTACAATGTGCTTGACTATGACTGATCAGTTCAGTATGAGCTTGGAAGGTTCTTTGATGTGGGAACACCATTCTGGACAGTCCTGTGCCAGTGTTTCCCATGTCTCACAATTGATACTAAAGTTGAGAGGGTTCTTGTATTACTTCTTCTATCTTCCATGTGAACACTTGCATTATGTGAGTTCTCCATAAAATAGCCTGTTAGAAAACCATGTATTGGCATTCAGGCTACATGGCCAGCACACTGGAATTGCTTTCTCTGTAGTAGACTTTGAATATATTTGACAGTTCAACTCAAGAAAGGACCTTAGCATCTAGTAACTTGTCTTGCCAGGTAATCTTCAGAATATTCCTAAGACAATTCAAATGGGAGCAGTTCAGTTTTTTTGCCCTGGATGCTGGTAAAATGTCCAGACATACAGTTTTAGTAAATGCTTGTCAAAATGATTGTCCACTTTAAAATATTACTACCCACAGCTAATTGGATACAAAACAATTTTGATGCTATGCATTTTGTGTGGGGAATCAACTTTATCAACTTACTTTAGGAGTTCCTTACTTTGTGAATAACTTTCCTGTATCACTATGGATTTAGGATATTTGATTTGATGAGCAGGCAGCATAAATATGACATCTTAAGAAGAGAAACTGGGACACATTTAAAGGAGAATAACCAAGATGGCAAGTAACCTGGATACCAGGTTACATAAAGGAGAGTTAAAGGAAATAACAACTCTAAGCCCTGTGAAGAGACTTAGGGGAAATATGATAGATATGTTCAAGTACTTGATGATATATCTTGTGGCGGCACCATTAGACTCGTCCTGCTCAATTCTTTTTTTTTTTTAATTTTTTTAAACCCTTAACTTCTGTGTATTGACTTATAGGTGGAAGATTGGTAAGGGTAGGCAATGGGGGTCAAGTGACCTGCCCAGGGTCACACAGCTGAGAAGTGTCTGAGGCCAGATTTGAACCTAGGACCTCCTGTCTCTAGGCCTGGCTCTCAATCCACTGAGCTACCCAGCTGCCCCTTGTCCTGTTCAATTCTAAAAGATAGAACTAGAAAAAATGGGTGAAAGTTTCCTAGAAAAGTTTCCCAACAACTAAATGTAGAAAGGACTTCCTCCTTCAGGCATCTTAACTATTTTAAAACAACAAGTGAGTTCAATTAAAAATTTTTAAGAGGTGGTTAGATGACCATTTATCTGAGATGTTTTAAGAAATGTTTATCTAGGGGGCAGCTGGGTAGCTCAGTGGATTGAGAGTCAGGCCTAGAAACGGGAGGTCCTAGGTTCAAATCTGACCTCAGACACTTGCCAGCTGTGTGACCCTGGGCAAGTCACTTGACCCCCATTGCCTACCCTTCCAAGACGGAAGGTAAGGGTTTAAAAAAAAAAAAAAAAGAAGTGTTTATCTGTGTTCCTTGAGATTCCATGACTTCTCTTAGGTTTCTACTACAGTGTTCTGTGATTCCACGTTTTAAAAATGATTAATGTAATTATTTACATTAGATATGTTATGAATAATAAGACTGTGTGTAATAAAGAACAAATGAAATAAGAACCAAAAGAAATAAATGTCATGCATTATTCTTTTAATTTCCAGTTCTCTAAAACAATTGTTGGTTCTGCCTTAGTTTACATTGCAGAGTAGCTGTAGATCACAAAGTTGCATGCATTTCATAGTGTTTTCCAAGTTTTTCGTTTCCAGTGAAAAATAAATTCTTCAAGAATGGTACAGTATCATAGATTTTTTAAATCTTTCAGAATACCTAAAAAGTGTATTGCTCATATAAATAATATTTGATGATGAGTCCATTTTCACTTCAATGATATTGGTAATAATAGCATTTATATATCACTTTGCCAATTACTCTGCATACTCTATTTAATTTGATCATTCCAATAAAACTGGAAGGAGAGGATATAATTTTAGGCCCATTTCAAAGATGAAGAAACTAAGGTTCAGGAAGCTTAAGTTACTAGTCTAAGATTAAAATGTTTAATAAGGGTTGGCAGCAGAATTTGAGCTTGTCTTCCTGACACAAAATCTATCACTTTTCACTGTACCACCAAGCACTTTTTTTATGCTTTAAGCTTATGTGCCTTCATTTGATAAGATGGCAGATCAGGGTAGAAAATCTTACTTCAAAAGAAAATAAAGGCATGTAAGGCAATCAAAAATATAATAAATTAATTCATGAGTTTTTCTCTCACTGTATACATTAACTGAATTTTGTCTTTCACCATAAAAATAAAAGATAAATCTGATTTCAACTGTGAAATTTTCTTATTTGTCAACATCTAGAAAAATCAATTCATTTCTTTATTTTTTAATATATAAATGTAAGAGATAGAATATTTTCTTTAAAATTTCATTCATCTTTAAGGCATAATGAATTAATGTAGGGCCTACCCTCCTAGAACTGTCACTTTGATGTATACAATGTCATTAAGTATCAAGGAAGCAGAAAACAACAAAATGATTTTCCTTTCAAACCATCTTTCCATTTTTTTCCACGTCAAAAGTAACTTAAATCTTTTAGAACAATCAATGCAATTGATTTGCTTAATGGGATGTATGAATGATGGCGTCAGTGGAGAACTGATCTTCGTCTCAGCAGAAAAGTGTGGCCCATGACCTGTGTGGGGCTGACCTTGCTTAGATGTCAGTTTCCAAACAATTTGCATCATCAGAAGGTCTTTTTGGAAAGACTTTGAAAACTAGTCAGAAATATTAGAAACACTCTCGGCATGGGAAGAGGAAAGGAGAGATGCTTGATAATTAGAGGATTAGATGATTTAGAAATGGAAGGAATCATAAAGATCATCTATATATAGTTCAAACATCTCATTTTGTGCATGAAGAAACTGAGACTCGCAGGGGTGAAATAACTTACTCAAGGACACAGTACTAGATGGCATAATTATAATTCATATTCAGGTTTTCTGACTTGAAGTTCAATATTCTCACCTTCTATTCTATCATATTTTTCCTCATCAAACTCTGAACCTATAGTAGAAAGTGGGAAAAAGAAAACAAATTGATGATAAGACATTTTGAAAATAATTTCTCCAAGATCATTTAATTTTTCTCAAGATTATATATGCTAGGTGACTCATTGGATAGAATGCTGAACCTGGAGTCAGGAAGACCAGAGTTCAAAATCTAGGCTCAGACACTTACTAGCTATATGACCCTGGGCAAGTCATTTAACTCCTATTTGCCTTAGTTTCCTTATCTTTAAAATGTAGATAATAATAGCACCTATCTCTCAGGTTGCTGTGAGGATCAAATGAGATAATAATAAGCACTATCCAAAACTGCACTATTATTAAACGAAGTAATAAGGACATAATTAGACATTAAGAGATGATTATTTTAATGGCATGCTCTTAGATATTTCTCGTTTAAAGACCATTTATTGCTAAGTCAGAAACAAGATGGAGTTGCTGGCATTGATAACACATGAGAATAAGGCTTACCTATATAGAGTTTATACTCTACTCATATTAGGAGACTTTCAGTTCAATTCAACAAACAATTTATCAAGCCCCTTTTCCAGACAAGGAATCGTGTGGGCTCTGAGGACAAAAAAGACAAAAATCCAACAATGTTTGACTTTAAGAGATTAAATTCTTCTGTGTTGATGATCTAACATATTACACAGATGAGTGAGATACCAACCCCCAATTCTTCACAAAATATTTACTGAAAATGAAAAATACTCCACATATTTATGTGAAATTCCACTTGTAAACTTCAATTATAGTCTCCTACCAATGGCCACAGTGGCAATGCGGAGGGAGTGAGTGTGCATACAACTAGAATTCTAGAGTAGTAAAGGACACAGATTCCTATCTTCTGACTGTCATCAGGTAAATTATATTTGCCAACTAATCAAAGAACAATTCTGACACCCTCATTTCCCCACTTCTTAAACTTAAAGTTCTCTTATTCTTTAATTTTTCATTTAAATGAAATTCAATAATTTCAGCAAATTACTGAAGCTTACTCTGCTCTCAAACCAGTCCAACATTCCACGTCTTGTGAGTAACTTCTGTCTCAGAATTCTGAATATAACTCAGTAACTGCTTCTTTTGGAACTGGAAGGAAGACCTATCCCCCAGGCCTGTACCCTCTCAATGCAGATTTAACTTAGACATTGTGGTTCTCAGAATAAATCTTATGCACCAGAGAAGGGAACTGCCATAAATACAAATACATAAACATAAAAAAATAATTTTGAGGCCTCTAGGTGCCTTAGTGGATTGAGAAATAGGCCTGGAGACAAGAGGTCCAGGGTTCAAATCTAGCCTCAGACACTTCCTAATTGTGTGACTGGGCAATTCACTTGACCCCAGTTGCTTAGCTCTTACTGTTCTTCTGCTTTGGAACCAATATTTAGTATTAATTTTAAGGCAGAAGGTAAGGATTTTTAAAAAATTAATTTGAGAAAGTATAGAGCAATAACAATTGAGAAGATTATCAAAGGTTCACATAGAAAGTGGTCCCTGAATAGAACCTTAAAGGAAGTTAAGGATTCTAGCAGCAAGGTGAGGAGGCTAAAGAGCCCAAACATGGGAGTTTAGAGGCATAGAGATGAAGAAGGGAGAACAGGTAATAAGTCAACCTAGTTAGAATAGAGGGTTAGGAGTAGAAATAATATGAAAAGTACTATAATAATATAATTCTGGAAAAGTAAATTGGAGCCAGATTATAGAAACTGTAAATTTAAGACCAAGAATTTGAATTAAGAACATTCCTCCCCAGAGACAATAATGGACTGTTGAATATGTTTGATTAGGAAAATGACAAGGAAAAAGGCAGCTTTGGAGGCTTAATTAGAGAGGGGAAATGTCTGGAAATAGAGAGATAAAGTAGGAAACTTTTGAGGGTTTATAAGGCCCTCAAGTAGCATAGTGTCTGTGTGAGTGAAAGAAAAGGAAGGCTCTGAGAGAGGTTATGGCAGTTGAGTTGACAAGCCTTGGAAACTGAGTGCCTATGAGAATATGGGATGAGAGTTAAGAATGATTCCTGATTTACAAACTGGACAATGAGGAAGAAGGTGGAAGCCTCAAATGACATAAAGAAATTTTGGGGGAAAGATAGATGTTTTTAGGAAAATCTGTTTTAGACAATTTGAGTTGTTGCCTATAGATATCAAAGTCAAAGTATCCAGAGGAAAATTGTTGATATTTGACTAGAATTCAGTAGATGCAATTATTACCATAGGATAGAGTTATAAGCAAAAATAGAAGTGATTTAAAAAACAAACAAACAAAAAAACAAAAGGGGGCAGCTGAGTAGCTCAGCGGTTTGAGAGCCAGGCCTAGAGACGGGAGGTCCTAGGTTCAAATCTGACCTCAGACACTTCTTAGCTGTGTGACCCTGGGCAAGTCACTTAACCCCCATTGCCTAGCCCTTACCACTCTTCTGCCTTGGAGCCAATATACAGTATTGACTCCAAGATGGAAGGTAAGGGTTTAAAAAAAAAAAAAGACAGCAACAAAATTTAAAAAAAAAATGAATGTCAAAGTCAAGAAGCAGGGAGTCACCCAAGTGCAACATGCAACTTGAAGGAGAAATACAAGTTAAAGAAGGCAACTTGTCTTGGTAATGGGGGAAGGGGAGAGGGGGGACATAATATGTGATATATAAGCCTCAGGCCCTTTGTGGGGGGCAGCATCTTCCTCAATTATTCTCTCAGTAGACTCTAGTATCATTAAAGTTTGATGTCTCTCTGGATGCCTTGGGCAACTGTTCTCTGCCCAACTGCAGTAATGAAGTGGCCATTTAAGCCACTAAATCTTTCCTTGCCTGCTAAGAAGCCTATATGATGCCTTTTCCTTTCTTTCAATGACAGCACTTCAAGAAGGGATTTGAGATGCAAATGACTCACTCTTCCCAGAGAACAACAAGTGTTAACTTTTAGACAAGTAGCTAACAGAGTGCTATGGTAGACTGAATCCTCTTCAAATATCAAACAACTTTGTGTAAGAGAGTTAAGAGGAAGTATTTAATAAAGACTTTTAAACATTTAGCTTTTTTGAGAAATTTCTGGTTCAATATAAATGTAAATCCATAAAACATGAGCTCTACAAATTAGAACTCTAAATTTTGACATAATCTTAGAAACAAAACAAAAACAATTTTCTTTCTTTTTTTTGCAATACTGTCATTCCTCTAAGATTCTGTATATAGTTGAGTTGGGAAGGCAAGAATGAATAAATGAATTTTAAAAAATAATGAAAAAGTATGTATTCAGTTCTTAATTATGTGCTGGGGACTGTGCTAAGTATTGGTAATACAAATCCATAAATGAGATTACCATTACCCTCAAGGAGTTTACATTCAAATTTGTGGGAGACAACACAGAAACTCCCTTCCTTTACCATCCTTCAATATCTGAGAAAGAGAGAGAGAGACAGAGAGAGAGAGANNGAGACAGAGACAGAGAGAGAGAGAGAGAGAGAGAGAGAGAGAGAGAGAGAGAGAGACAGAGAGAGAGACAGAGACAGAGACAGAGAGAGAGAGAGAGAGAGACAGAGAGAGACAGAGAGAGACAGAGAGAGAGACAGAGAGACAGAGAGACAGAGAGAGAGAGAGAGAGAGAGAGAGAGAGAGAGAAGGAAAAGTCTGAATCTGAAGGCAGGAGCTGGAGCTGACACAATATGCTTGATGATCGCCAGGTTCCTTTCTGGTACTAATCTATTATTCTAGCTGTGAGCTATGTGACTTTTATTAAGGACATGGTTATTATAGGGATAAGCCCACTGACAAATCACAACCTTGAAAGCAATAACTTACTGTTTTTTGTTTTTGTTTTTGTTTTTTCTGGATAGAGATTCCTCAGGATCCCTGACCTGTTACTAGAGCCATGGATTTCCTAAGGGACAATGCCTCATGGCAAGGCACAGCTTTAGTGTCCCTTATAAAAATTCCCCAGAAAAATCCCTAACTAAGGAAAGAAGGAACAAAATATCAGTAGTAGAGTTAATCTTTTTACCCTTTTTTGACCCAGTCTTTGAATAGCACCTCCTCCTTTGCTATCTCCTCTCCACCCTATCTCTTCCATTTCTGAATCATTGTTGTTGACCTAGGATTTTTAAGCAACTTTTGGTCTATGAATTCTATCTGCCTTTCTCTGATTTTTGAAGAATAATACTAAATAGTTTTTGGACATGGAGTTGTTACTTCAGTTCCTTTATCCTCACTGTTATAAAAGGCTTGTCAAATCTGATTACTAAACTTGATTTCATAATTGATTTTTAAGTTCTTTATGTTATGTGTGGCATACTACCATATTCAGAAACAAAATCCCAAATAAATACAAGAATACCATATGCTGCTATGGTAACAATTAATACAAATTCTGAAGACCTATAGATCAGCCATAAGGGTGATTCATTAAGGGTGATTTTCAATAGCATGTTCCAAGAACTTACATATATTTTGTAATATATAAGATATTATATATATGAATATTTACATGCATGTACACACACACACACACATATATATATATGTACACTCAGAGAGACAATCTAGTATAGAGAGAATAGAGAGCTGGTCTTATACTTAGGAGGGTCTGACTATGGGGGTATAGCTGCGTATGAGTTTGTTTCTGAGTATGTATGTGTGTATATATGTACATATATATAATAGAAACATATATCATCTACATGTGCACATATACCTGTGATATACATATATTTTGTTTATATGCATGCTGACATGTGTGTATATTATCTGTGTGTGCATATATGGATAACTTCAATATATGCATGCATACCTATGTAGATAAATACTACATGCATATGCACATATTTCTTCAGCCTCACTTGAAAGCATGGTACTAGAAAGTCAATTTGAGAAATTTATTCTGTGTGATTTCACATCAAGTTTTTTCTTTAGGATGTTGTCATCTTGTGATTTTTCAAGGAAAGTCGATATTGAAATCCTATTACTTTATCACTTTTATTATCAAACTTATGGGTTTAAGAATAACAGGTCTATGAGTTAGAGTAATAAATATCATCTGTAACAGAGAATGGCCCATTATCAACAAGCATCACTTTCCTCACACTTCTCCACTTCTCCAGTGGCTGGTGGCACAAACTATAAATTATCGAGAAGATATGCGAATAACAGGAAATTTGGCTCCCTGATCCTGCATAATTAAAAAGGTGTTTCTTCCCAAATTCAATTCAACCTGCCCATTTGTACACAGTTTATTGACAGTAATACTGGGGGAAAAGGCCTCAGGCAGCTGCCAGCTATACTCTGAACACCAGGAATGGAGTGCACCTGGAGTATTGTATTCAGTCTTGGACATCACATTTTAAGAAGCATCTCTTAAAACTAGAATCTGGCTTAAGAGAGACAAACAAGTATGTCAGGAGAAGGCTGTTTCTCAACAATATGTCATGAGAATAAATGAAAGAAATGATCATATTTAGCTGATTGAATAATTTCGTGGTGATGATGGTAGTATATATGTATTTGCACATGTGTGTGAACATGTCTGTGTGAGTGTATGTTGTGTATATTGGAAGCAGAGGATGTCAGATGGAAGAGGGGTTCAACTTATCTGTTGTTTTTCTTATGGACAGAACTAGGGACAATAGGAAAAAGTTATGGAAGGATAAATTTTTAGCTAGCAGCTGTCTAGTAAATTTGAATTATCAACTCTCTTTCATGAACTAACTGTGTAATGTTGAACAAAACTCTACTATCTCTGGTTTTCAATTTCTAAAACTGTAAAATGAGTTCTGATTAAAGTAGAAAATGATATCTTTTAAGTTGTGATATTGTATGACTATGATATAATTCAATGGATATTTACCAAGTGCCCATTACACACAGTTCACTGTGCTAGGCATTGGTCAAGACACAAGAAGTCAACAAGAGAATGAGTATCTATTAAACACTTCCTATGTGCCAGGGTACTTTACAAATATTAGCTCAAATGCTGTTATTACAGAAAACACAGATATTATTTTAAACACACATTTCATATAAGAGAGGGCTCAAGCTCATATTACACTAATGGTCCAAGTAGCCTGTGGAAAAGTCTAAGGTTGGAAATCAGCCATTATAAAGTTATTGTTACCATTGTACATCCCATTATGTTTAGTTATCCCAGGATATTTGAAGATGGGAGGCCTGAACAATTGCTTCTCTATATCTGTCATTCTATCATTGGCAAATTCTCACCTCTTATTTCTCTTATCCTTAAATTTTTTCAATATAAAATCAATTTACTAATTCGACCCCACCCCTTCCCCATACTACAGAAGACATGATATAACAAAATATATAAATTATATCTTCATATTTTTGCTTCTCAGCTCATCCTATGGAGATGAACATTCACAAGTTATTTCTCAAATATTAAGCATGTAGTGCTATATAATGTTCTTTTGGTTCAACTTGTTTTACTCTTCGATATCTCATATAATTGTCTTCAAGTTTAAAAAAAATTAATGTACTCAGCATTTCTTATGATACAGTACTAAAAATTAAGTAATATGATTCTCCAAAACCAGTTAGTCAAAGGAGAAATCATAGAAACAATCAACAATTTCATTGAAGAGAATGACAATGATGAGACATCCTACCAAACTCTGTGGGATGCAGCTAAGGCAGTACTGAGGGGGAAATTTATATTCTTGAGTGCATATATTAACAAATTAGGGAGGGCAGAGATTAATAAATTGGGCATGCAACTTAAAAAACTTGGAAGCGAGCAAATTAAAAATCCCTAGATGAAAACTAAATTAGAAATACTAAAAAATCAAGGGAGAAATTAATAAAATCGAAAGTAAAAGAATTATTGAAGGTATTAAAATGGGCAATGAGGAGACTAAGCTATCACTCTTGCAGATGATATGATGGTCTGCTTAAAAAATCCTAGAGAATCAACTAAGAAGCTTGTAGAAATAATCAACAACTTTAGCAAAGTCGCAGGATACAAAATAAATGCACATACATCATCAGCATTCTATATATTTCCAACACATCACAGCAGCAAGAGGTAGAAAGAGAAACACCATTTAAAATCACACTAGACAATATAAAATACTTACGAATCTATCTACCAAAACAAACACAGGAATTATACAAAAACAACTACAAAACACTTTCCAAACAAATAAAACTAGATCTAAACAATTGGAAAACATTGATTGCTCATGGGTAGGATGAGCTAACATAATAAAAATGACCATTCTACCCAAATTAATTTACCTATTTAGTGCCATATCTATCAAACTACCAAAAAACTTTTTCACTGAATTAGGAAAAATTATGACAAAGTTCATTTAGAATAACTAGAGATCAAGGATATCAAAGGAAATAATGAAAAAAAATGTGAAGGAAGGTGGCCTAGCAGTACCAGATATTAAACTATACTATAAAGCAGCGGTCATCAAAATGGTATAGTACTGGCTAAGAGACAGAAGGGAGGATCAGTGGAATAGACTTGGGGTAAGTGACGTCAGCAAGACAGTGTATGATAAACCCAAAGAGCCTAATTTTGGGGACAAAAATCCACTATTTGACAAAAACTGCTGGAAAATTTGGAAAACAATTTGGGAGAGATTAGGTTTAGATCAACATTCACACCCTACACCAAGATAAATTCAGAATGGGTGAATGACTTGAATATAAAGAGGGAAACTATAAATAAGTTAAGTGAACACAGAATAGTATACCTGTCAGATCTCTGGGAAAGGAAATATTTTAAAACCAAGCAAGAGTTAGAGAAAATTACAAAATATAAAATAAATAATTTTGATTATATTAAATTAAAAAGCTTTTGTACAAACAAAAACAATGCAACCAAAATCAGAAGGGAAACAACAAATTGGGAAAAAATCCTTATAACAAAAAACTCTGACAGGGGTTTAATTACTCAGATATACAAGGAGTTAAATCAATTGTATAAAAAAATCAAGCCATTCCCCAATTGATAAATGGGCAAGGGACATGAATAGGCAATTTTCACATAAAGAAATCAAAACTATCATTAAGCACATGAGAAAGTGTTCTAAATCTCTAATAATTAGAGAAATGCAAATCAAAACAACTCTGAGTTATCACCTCACACCTAGCAGATTGGCTAAAATGAGAGAAGGGGAGAGCAATGAATGTTGGAGGGGATGTGGCAAAATCGGGACATTAATGCATTGCTGGTGGAGTTGTGAACTGATCCAACCATTCTGGATGGCAATTTGGAACTATGCGCAAAGGGCTATAAGGGACTGCCTGCCTTTTGATTCAGCCATACCATTTTTGGGGTTGTACCCCAAAGAAATCATAGATATACAGACTTGTACGAAAATATTTATAGCTGCTCCTTTTGTGGTGGCAAAAAACTGGAAAATGAGGGTATGCCCTTCAATTGGGGTATGGCTGAACAAATTGTGGTATCTGTTGGTGATAGAATATTATTGTGCTCAAAGGAATAATAAACTGGAGGAATTCCATGTGAACTGGAATTGATGCAGAGTGAAAGGAGCAGAGCCAGAAGAACATTGTACACAGAGACTGATACACTGTGGTAAAATCGAATGTAATGGACTTCTGTACTAGCAGCAATGCAATGACCCAGGACAGTTCTGAGGAACTTATGGTAAAGATCGCTACCCACATTAAGAGGAAGAACTGCAGGAGTGGAAACACAGAAGCAAAGCAACTACTTGAACACATGGGTTGAGGCGGACATGATTGGGGATGTAGACTTGAAACTAACACTCCAATGCAACTATCAACAATTTGAAAATAGGTCTTGAACAATGACACATGTTAAAACCAGTGGAAATGCGCATCAGCTATGGGTGGGGGGGTAGTGCGGGGGGTGAAGGGGAAAGTAAGAGCATGAATCATGTAACCACGTTAACTTTTCTAAAATATAAAAATTATAAAATGGAAAAATGATACAGTACTAATTCATCACAATCATATACAATAATTTGTTTAACCATTCTCCAATTGATGTACATCCCCTCAATTTCCAGTTCTTTGCAATCTCAAAGAGTTGCTATAAAAATTTTTGGTTCTATTGCTTTTTCCTGATCTCTTTGGGAAATGGACCCAGTCATGAGCTTAAAATTATGTATATCCTTAGACCCAGCAAAAAATGGATATAAGTATATATACACAATTTTACATTTTCTGGGTATAATTTCAAATTGCTCTCCAAAATATGGTTGGATCAGCTCAGTTATACAAACAGTATATGCATCCCCATTTTTTCCATATTCTCCCCCCTACATTTGTCATTTTTGTCAATATGATGGGGGTTTGATTATACTTTAGAATTCTTCTGATTTGCATTTCAGTAATTAGTAATGATTTAGAGCAGTGATTCCCAAAGTGGGTGCTACCACCCCCTGGTGGGTGCTGCAGCAATTCAGGGGAGCGGTGATGGCCACAGGTGCATTTATCTTTCTTATTAATTGCTATTAAATTTTTTAAAACATTAATTTCCAGGGGGCTAAGTAATATTTTTTCTGGAAAAGGGGCAGTAGGCCAAAAAAGTTTGGGAACCACTGATTTAGAGCATTGTTTCATGTACTTATGTATGGCTTTGATTTCTTCATCTGAAAACTGTCTGTTCGTATCTTTTGCCCATTTCTTAATTGGAGGATGGCTCTTATTCCAGTAAATTTGACAAAGTTTTTGTGTATTTTAGATATGAGACCTCTATCTGAGAGACTATGAACATTTCTCCCCATTTTTCTGCTTTCCTTCTAATCTTGGCAATATTTGTTTTATTAGTACAAAACTCTCAATGTGCTCAAAATTATCCATTTTATGTCTAACAATGCTCTCCATCTCTTGTTTACTCATAAATTTCTCTTCTATTTATAAATCTGAAAGATAATATGTTCACTATTCCTCTAATTTGCTTATGATATCTCTTTATATATCCATTTTGATCTTGTCTTGGTGAATGGTGTAAGATATTGGTTTATAGCTAGTTCTTGTCAAATCACTTTCCAGTTGTCCCAGCAATTTTTACCAGTGAGTTCTTATCCCCAATAGGTTAGATTGATACTTTTTTGTCAAAAATGAGGTTGCCATAATCCTTTACTACTATAAGAATTTAAAATTTAGGTTTTATGCTAAATATGAAAGTACTAAAGCAATATTGTGGTCACCAATTTAAAAATATTACAGCTTGGGTCAAAAATGACTCTTAGCAGCTTTATTTACAAAGAGGTGGAAAGAGTGAAAGTGGAAAAATGTAGATAAAAAGACAGATTCTAATAAGCCTACCAGCCCTTCTCCTGAGAAGCCAGGCTCAGCCCCAGAAGGACTTCCCCAAGACTCTGTCTCCATGTGGATTTCCCTGGTAATTCTCAGCCAGAAGTCCTGGCAGTGTCTTCACCCAGGATTCCATCAATGAAGCCTCCTCCAAAGCCAAGGCAGGAATTTCTGGAAACAATCTCTCCAAAAGCTAGGAAAGGAAGGCCAGCTACTCACCCAGCAAGCCAGTGCAAGATCCAGGATCCAGGGAAAGAGTCTCCTCTTTCAGTCCAGCTCACCAATGCAGGGTCTTCAAAGATGAACTCCAAAGGAGAAGTTCAAAAGAGAAGTCCCTTGGACAGGAAGTTCAGAAATTTTTATAGTTCTTTTTCCATGTCACTCCCTGTCCCTTCCCCACTTTTATGGGAATCAGTCTTTCAATTTGCCTAGCACTGCCCTGGAGTTGTTTCCCACTCTAGCAAGTGATTTGTGAACTCTCATATTTAGTGACTAGTAAGGTACTAAGTAAGGGTACTTAAGTTTTGATTGATTAACTTAAAAGTTGCTGATTGATAGAGTTTGATTCACTCTTCACACTGCTATTTGTTGTATGTCTGTATTGCTCTGATGATCTTCCTTTCTATTTCTTAGCCAGTACTAGATAGCTTTGATAATTACAGTTTTATAATTATAGTTTAAAATGTAGTACTGCTAGACCTCATTCCTTTACATTTTTAAATAAATCCTTTGCTATTTTTGATCTCTTGTATTTCTCTTATTCTTTTAAAAAATAGATCTTTATTGATATCTTTGTTTTGTCATTGCCTACATTTCCCTCTGCATTACTCTCCCTTTCTACCTAGGAGATAGCTTATAAAAAAGAACCAATCAACATATAAAAACAAACCCCAAATAAACTACCATATTTTACCATGTGTGATGTAGAAGTGGCCTGACAGTCCCCTCCTGCTTCTTCCCCCCATCCCTACAAAGCAAGTAGGGGAGATGTCTTCTCATATCCCTTTTTTTGAGCCAAGCCTGGACATAATAATTTCATGACATTCAATTTCAACTGTTTTGTGGTAGTTGCTTTTTCTATTTATGTTGTAGTCATTGTATATTGTTTTCTTCTCTCTAATTCTTTTATCCTTGCGAATCATGTTCTCAGTCTCTTTGAGACATGTAATCTTAGGATCTTTTCCTGACCACTGCTCTCTAAACACTAAACTCTATCCATCTCACCCCAAAGGCTTCACATTTTTTGTTTACCTTTCATTTCCTAAAGTAATGTGCCCTTTGGAACTCCTGCCTTTCATTAGCAAACTCTTCTTTCTTCTTGATTTCTCTTTCTCATATTCTTTATGTATTCTTGTACTTACATATAATTGGCTCTCTCTAAAATCCTTGACTACTCTCTGCATCATGAAGTACCCCTTCTCTCATGCCTGATAGATTGTGCAAAAAAACAGAGTATTATTTATTTTTCTCTGACAATGTCTTTTGTTGCATCATTGACCTCCTTGAATACTTTCTTCTTGAATACCTATCTCAAATCCATCTCGAATACCTGTTCCAGATCCTTAACATAAAAATGGTTGGTCTATTGATCATTCTTGTTCCTTTCTAAAGGAGTTCAGTACTTGGATCACAGGATTCTTCTCTTTTCTAGCTCCTGCTCTCAGATTCAGAGACTTTGACCTCTCTCTCTCTAAACATCTATATGGATGTATATCTAACTTATCAATATCTCTTTTGTTGGGTTCAGCTGTTTTAGTCATGTCTGACTTTTTGTGACCTAATTTGGGGTTTTCTTGGCAAAGATACTGGAGTAGTTTGCTTTTTCTTTCTCCAGCTCATTTTATAGATGAAGAGATTGAGGCAAACAGGGTGAAAAATGACTTGCCCAGGGTCACACATCTAGCAAGTGTCTGAGGCTGAATGGAAACTCAGGTCTTCCTGACTCTAGATCCATCTCTAGCTCTATCTATCTCTAGATCTTTATGCCCCATAACTAGATATAGGCATATGTAGCATGTAGGTTCATAAAGACATATAAAAACACATACACATATACACCTATGTAGAAAATGTATGTATATGTTTATATATAGGTATATTCATATATATTGATATATAGGTATACATACACACATATATATTGATCTATGTATATACACACAAACATATATAGTTATATATATTGATATATAGGTAGAAACATATGTATTTATCTCTCTGTATATATACACACAAACATTACATATATAAGTATATACACATGTATTTTGGCCTTTCTATCGATTCCCTTGGAAAGAGATGCTTCACTCCAGTGATAGGAAGGGAATGTAAGTAAAGTCAATGAGTACAACCAACTGTCTACTGTAAGAAAATGGCTATAAAAGAGAGACTAGACATGGTACAACAGCTTGAGAAGATGTTAGGGTCAAGTGATAGAGATTTATTTTGTGTTTTTTAGATATGACATAGACTCAGGTTATAGAAAGCATGGAAAGAGGACATTGGAATGAATTGGATCAAGGGCACAATTAAAGAGGGATCAGCCTTGGCAAAGAAAGGGGCCATCTCTTTATCTAAAACTGAAGCAAAAGAAGACAGACCAGAGGATTATTGAGAAGAATTTGGTGATGTGGATCAGGGGGAAATTCATGGTGGATGATTCCCTTAGCTCAGTAAGGTATAATGGAGCATTCTTAGGTGTGACCATCTCTCTGAGTGCAATAAAATGAAAATACAAAGCTTGATCACTGATGTATAAGAACTAGAACTCCAAAGAGTTCATCAAAGGAGCATCAGTAGATAAGAGATAATCATTCTATTTGTATATCTCCATATCTCTATCTTTAGATCTATATGCATATGTGTTTCTAGATATAGAGATACATACATATTTATATAACTATATAAAATACACATATAAATGTATGTATATTTATATACCACTTTATCTGGATCTATATTTCCATATCTATATATTTACATGTAGGCAAATATATTTATGCATGTATACCGATGCTCCTTTGATGAACTCTTTGGTGTCCTAGTTCTTTTACATCAACTGTCAAGATTTGTATTTTTATTTCTGCCACTCATAGAGATCATCACACCTAAAAGGAAATTAATTTTGTAGCAGTTAGGTGGCACAGGAAAGAAAGTGCCTAGCCTGGAATCAGGAAGACCTGAGTTCAAAACCAGCCTCAGATACTTACTAGCTGTATGACCTCGGGCAAATAATTCAACACTATGTTTGCCTCATTTTCCTCATCTGTAAAATGAAACAGAGAAGGAAATGTTAAACCATTCTAGTATCTTTGACAAGAAAACTCCAAAAGCAGTCACAAAGAATTGAAATGAATGAAAAACTACTAAACAACAATTCCTATTCAGATGACACCAATATATCCAGCCTTTGTCTCTCTTCTAAATTCCAGCACTATATCACAATTGACTGTTGAACATTTCCCTAAATGTTCTCAAATTCAACTGTTCCTGAGGAGAAACTCATCTTTCCTCCTAAATTCAACTCTCTATGAAAATTCCCTCTCTCTAGTGAAGGGACATCATGCTTCATCCCACAGGCTCACAAGCTTGAATTAATTCTTGACTCTTTCAGTCCTCACACATCACTTCTCTTCACTCACAAAATCTCTTCCCTAGTTGTGATCCTCATCATATCTTATATGTACTATTACAATAGTCTGTCAGGCAGCTGGAATGTGGAATGGCAAGGGTAGAGAACAGGAGTGGGAAAATCTGCAAAGAGATCATTGCATTAGTCTAGTAGGCTGATAATGGAGTTGTACACTGTGGGATGGTGGTAGAAATAAAAAGAAAAGGTATAAAATGAAGTATATATTGATAGTAGAATTGGTAGGATTTGGTAACTGATTAGAAATAAAAAGTAAGAAAGAAGAGTAAAAGATAACATCAATAATTTGAACATGGAAGACTGAGTGAATAGTGGTGCAATTGACAGAAACAATTGGAAGAGCCGGTTTTGGTAAAAAGAAAATGATCTTGGTTTTGGAAATGTTAAGTGTAGGTTGAGAGCAGGAAATATAGATAGACATATAGTTGAAGTAAAAACACACAGCTCAATGATGTAATTTTGGAAAACAAGTCAGAAGTAAGTTTTTTTCAGAGATGTGAGGCTATGGAAAACACCATATAGAAAAATCTCCCACCCTCCTCAATAAAACAAATAGAAAACTTTTTTATTCTTTAAGAGCAAGTGCTTGTTATTTTTAAGCACTCTGCCTTGAAGGCAATACAAATTGACTTGTTTTCTCTAAAGTTGGCCTTATAAGCAACTTTTTTTTCTCCTACAATTGTGCACAATGGCTTATTTCCCTTTGTGCTCGGTCTTGTAGAACAAACTGGTATGAGGGTTAATCCAAACAGAAGAAAATGGATGTGACTTGTTCAATTTGCACTGAAATGAAGGCTAATTCAAAAATGGAGTCACCCATGTCAAGAGAGAGAAAATACAGGGCCCACCTTTTTTTGTCTCCACAGTATCCTGTGGGTTGCTGGAGATTCAGTTCTGGACCTTGGGAGACAGAGCAGGGAATGAAGATAGATTAGCATAATCTCATGCATAGAAATAAAAGCTGAACCTGTGAGAATAAGTGAAATTGCTAAAGGAAGGCATGCAGATAGAAGATATGGGCTAAGGAAAGATATTTTGAGAATATTCACCTTAAAGAACCAAGAAAGAAACAAAGTTGGAATTAGCAGAGAAACAAATAGAAGTAGGAGAATTAGGAGCATATTGTATCTTTGAAACATGGGAAGAGAGAGTTTTCAGGAAAAAAAATATTGAAAAGAATTAAAAAAGAACTAGATCCTTTAAGTGCATTGAGTTTTACAATTCGTAGCTCTTTGGTGGCCTTAGAAAAGTAACTTTGTTGGGAACAGAAAATAGATTTGCAAGTTTTTAAAGAAAGTGGATGATAATGGTGTAAAACGAAAGGCATAGATAATTGCTGCTAAGCAGATTTTTATTGAAGCAAGTGGCCTGAGAAGGTATCACTAAATTCACAACATCATGTAAGTTGAAAGTGATGGGAGAGGGGCATCTAGGTGGCTCAGTGGATTAAGGACCAGGTCTAGAGAAAAGAAGTGCTGGGTTCAAATATGACCCGGTGTGGCCTGGCTAATAATCAAGACCTAGTATTTTTCATCTTGGGCAGCCTTCATATTTTCCTTTTTTCTACTCTAGATATTATAGAGTTCTGCCATAAGAAAAGATCAGAGCTAAGGTAGCCCAGAGCTAAGGTAGCCGGCAGGTATTGAAGGGAATCACTCTGAACTGAAGATGGGAAGGTGATGATAGGTCAGGATGGCAAGGACAGGAAGTATATTATCCCCAGGCTTCAGTATACATTATTACTTGGGAAAGTTGGCTCCATCTTTCTTATACTAGTCATGGTTCTCAGTTAATCTATCTAGGAAGACCTTGAGTGATAATTTAGCTACTGGTCCTTGCCAAGGGCACTGCATATTTGCCCACCTTGATGCCCACAATACCACACTTCACCTTTAACCTTGGTGTAGGGATGATCAATATCAACCTTCTGGTAGAGTAACTCATAGATTATGATTCCATTAATCTGTTGGATATACTTGTTCACTGTATCATCTTCTATCAGCAATTGAAGTTCTGGTTTCCCTTTGTGTTTTCAATTCCAACTGACGACATCCACTTTATTATGCTACTAGTGGATTCATCTGATGCCAAGATTCCCTTGCCCAAGAAACAATTCAGTGAGCAATCTCAGATAGTTATTTCTTTTGCTCTCATGTGACTATCAGGTATTAGAAGTCATGTTGTCTTTGGCTAGTTTCCTAGCCTCTCGTAGTGGGGATAGATGTAAGAGAAACAGCAGGAACACAATACTGGCTTGGTAGAAGATGGATAAGAGTAAATGAAACATCAACGAACAGGGCTTAGAAGACTTTATTTTTAAACCCTTAGCTTCCAACTTAGAATCAATATTGCTTATAAGGCAGGAGGAGAGAGGTAAGGGTTAGGAAATGGAGGTTAAATGACTTGCCCAAAACCCCAAAACTATTAAAGTACTGAGGAAAAATATGAACTCAGGTTTTCCTGGCTCTAAATCCATTTCTCTATCCACATGATAAGAACTCAGGAAGAGTAGCAAATAAAGCCAAGCATCAGTAGGAAATCTGACTTTTAACCTGATTCTCATTTTTTTTCTTTTACTACTGCTATCTTGTCCCAAGGTATCCCAAGTAGGCAGGGAATGACTTCTAGAAGTGGATGATACGACTTTAATCCTCTGTGATACTGACTTCCATAACCCATCTCACAGACATTCTAGATAACACTATGTCTCATTTAAAGAAACAACGAAAACTTTCAGGGAGCTAGTTTTCATAGGCTTTGCCCTCATAATGCTTATATATCATTGATGTTTAAAGACTATTTCTCCATTGTCAAAGCAAAATACAAGACAGTTCAATTAAGCAGTGAAGTAGGGCATCCCAAATGACCAATTTATAACCCTCAGGCAAAGGAGGACTTTTTTTTCTGCTATGTAATAAAGATTGACTGTTAAATTAATCCTGAATTCACTGCATGGTTTCACAAATTCAACTTAGCTTTAGATTTAAGCCAAAATTTGTTTGGTTATGTTCCTACCCAATGTGAACTGGGAAGTTACTGGTGAGATACTAGGTATGACTGCATCAGGGGTCATTTATAGAAAGTGATTTATTGTGGATAACAATGCCAGCAACAGGTTTGTCTGTACACACTGAATGGGTTTGCTTTTTAGCAATGCCAAATTCATATTTTGTAAAACCTCCAAGGGTAGCATAGGGCCAAGCATTCAGTGAGTACTCAATGAATGTTAGTTAACAAAAGCACAAACAACTTCTAGACAGTGAGTTCATATTGATTCTTGGGTAAAATTAACTTAGCACCCTGAGAAACAAAATTAATTTAGCACCCTGGAAAATAAAACTTAAAAAAAATTCAAGAAATTAAAAAAAATAATCTATGAGTACATCCCATATATGTATATTTGTGTATGAATTATATATATTCACTATTTTATGATTATGGATATTGAAACCAACTAAGGTAAAAGGGGGAAAATGTTGGATCAGGAAACAGAGAAGATGATTTTTAATCTCAATTCTGTCACTTTCTGTGCTAAATATGTATGATATTTAATATTTCTGGGTCTCAGTTTCCTAATCTATAAAATAAAGAATTTGAAATACATGATCACTAAGTACCTTTGTATTTTACAAGCTTTTTTATTTGTGTTTAATATAGGCTTTCACTTGGACAAACCTTTTTTCTTTTTTAAATTGGTAATGTTGACACCATAACTATTGGTCTTATTACTGATTATTCAGTTGGTGATAGTAAGAATAGTTGCCTGTTTTTATTTTTTTCTTGCTGCCATTGTTGTTTTGATCTATAGTTTCATTTCTGTGTAGAATTCACATTTTAGAAACTCTTACTACTGATAGGCAACTCCTTGTCTACCACTTATGGTTTTTAATAGTTAGCCACCAGAGGTAGATTCAATGGATATGGCACAAAGACAGTATAGAGTGTATATAACTTGCTAATGGTTATCCATTTTGTATAAGTCAGAGACTATATTTGAATCCAGACAGTCCTGGCTCCAGAAATGGGCCTTTATCTGCCATAGTATGCTTTCTCATTTAACATATGATTTCACAAGTGAGATATGGACAATTCATGTATAACATAGTGTTATCAATTTGCTAGAGATATCTGGACATTGCATGACCTGACCATGATCACATATGTGTCAGAATTAAAACCTAAATCCATATATTCCTGATGCCAAGACTGGTCCTTTACAACTGTGGTCTCAATATATTTTTGATTGTGCTCTCTTATTAGTTAAAAAAGGGAGAATTTATTGTTCTTTTAATGTTTAGTACAACTCAATTGTGAATCTATCTGGTCCTGATGTTTTTTCCCCTTTGGAAGTTCATTTATGGCTTGCTCAATTTCGTTCTCTAAAATCAGGTTGTTTAAAATTTCTGTTTCATATTCTGTTAAGTTTTATATTTTACTTTTGTATATATGTATTCCATTTAAATTGCTAGGCATCTTGGCATATGGTTGGAAAAATGATAATATCCATTTTTATCAATTGTGAATTCTCTTTTTTCATTTTTGATATTAGTAATTCCATTTTTCTCTTTGTCTTAAGAGCTACAGATGTAAATATTGAAAGCATTTCCAGATGAAGTTGCTATATTATTAATTTTATTTAACTATATTATTAATTTTATTTACTTTGTTACAAGAAAACTTTCAGGAACTTAGAGTAATCTGTAAATGTTTGTAGTGTAAAAAGAAAACAAATCAATAAAACAAAAAAATTCAAGTAAAAAAATCTGAGCGTGTATCCCATATGTATATATTTGTGTATGATTTATATACATCCTCTATTTTACTATTATGGATATTGAAACATGAATAGCAATAGATACTGAAAAAGATAAAGATGAAATAAAACTATTTTTAATTTTGAAATTCTATTCATTGGTTATATAAAAACTCTTTATGCTTTTGAGAGCAATGTGATTATGCTTCATTATTTAAAAAAAAATCAACAACTCCTAGGGGGAGAGTTTGGTAAGACAGACTTGTATATATTATTTGTCAAAGATTCAATCTTAACAGTCAGTGATTATAACAATTCTTCTGTGAGTGTCATGTTTTATAGCATGTAGATCTTTACTATACTATGAAAGGAAATTCTTGGTTCTCTTTGTTCTGAGCTTACACTTATTAAAAGAGAATCTCTTTATTCTCTTTGCCTAGTTGGAGTTAACACTTTGGTTAATAATTTAAGTACACCTACTTAGTACCTCACTAGATTATGAAGACAGGATTAACTCTCCTTTGTCTACCTTTTGATTGAATCAACAAAAGCAAAATTAGGTGGAGGAGCTGCAGAACACTTAGAGAATTCATACCCTCAAAAACTCAATCAGCCGGGATTCTGTGAACCCTTTTGAGGAGAAGTTACCCCTCCAGACTGTGAGAAGTGAAATCCACAGACACTGTCCCCCCTAGGCAGTGCTGGGCAATTTGGAAGCTATGATTGGCCCTTGTGAAGAGGGGAAGGGACATGAAACCACTATAAAAGGACCTGCATTTCTGGGGCTGGAGAGGTCAGCTTTAAGGGGAGTGTAGCTTCAAGAAGGGAGGCAGCTTCAAGGAGAAAGTCAGCTTAAAGAAGAAAATCAGCATTAGAAGTTATCTTCAGCTGGAGTCATCATCTTGACTTACCTCTTGGAGGGAACCTGGGTGAGCGAATAGCTGGATTTCCTTTCCTGTCTTCTGGAGAGAGTTTAATCCCAGCTAAAGGTCAAAAAGTCCTGGCTGAGTAGAGCACTGAGGCGATATGTAGATAGATAGGCTAAATGTCTTCTTTACCTTTCTGTATTTTTCTACTTTCACTCTTTCCACCTGTTTTGTAAATAAAAGCCATTAAAATTGTGTGACCCTGGGCAGATCACTTAACCCTGTTTGCCTCACTTTCTTCATTTGTTAAATGACCTAGAGTATAAATATTGCTATTAATTTTTGGTATTTTACTTTTTGTATTCATTTATTTCATTTAAGTTTTGGGGCTTATTGACACATAGTTGGACAAAATAATTTCTAATACTTCTTTGTCAATTGTTGTTAATTCTTTTTTTTTCATTTTTGATACTAATAATTTGTTTTTTTCTCTTTGAGTTGAGTACAACAAATATACAACTTTGCAGGTATTTCCAGATAAGGTTACTGGTACCTAGCATAGTGCCTTGCACACTGAAAGTAGGTGATTAATTAATGGTAATTGGATAGAACTGAATTGGAAATGGTGAACTGCTCCAGTATCTTTGCCAAGAAAACCCGAGTTGGGGACATGAAGAGTTAGATGCTACTTAAAAAAATGACTGAACAATACAAAGCCCTAGTCACAAGGTGACACAGAGGCCAGTAGGTGGGTGAGTAGGCTGAGAGGCATGGATTTTCTCAATGTCAAATGTACAGCTGATGCTAAGGTTGTGGTTAGGCTACAGTTGGGTTGTGGGGAACCTGTAGAATGGCAGTAAAGAGTATAAGAAATGTACTGTGGGAAGGTTAGGATGAGACCTCTCTTTCCACTCTTCTATTGGCTAATCACATACACTTTGGAGTCATGTCACAATCCTTACTTTGGAGATCATTCACTGATTGATCACATTCTGCCTCTCAGGTGCTATTTTACTCACTTTAAATATGAGGATATTGAGAATCATAGAGACCATTTATGAATGTTTGAGGTGATCGAACACATCTTGTTATTATGAGGGAAAGGTTCTTAGTCTAGTACTCTATCTACTATACCATGCTGCCTTCTGTGTCTAAACACTGGTATTATGACAGCATGAGGGTTTTCAAAATAGTCTAAAACATAAAAGATGGCCCCAAATAAAACAATGATTCAGTCTAATTTTAACAAAGGATGTATTTTCAGAAAGAGCATACTACTGATTTGCAAGAGTTGTGACCAAGTAAATTGTGAATTCAAAGGTTCAACCAGCATAGCTCCATTGTAGAGTGCAAGAAGGAGAATAATGTGTAATTGAGGAGGAAAGATAAGTTGAGGCCGAGTTGTGGAGAATTTTAAAATGGAAACAGAGGAGTTGGGATCCACTAAAGTTTGAGTGTGACAAGGTCAGATCTATGTTTTAGGAAATAAATTAAAAATCATGGATCTAAAACATTAGATTTTTGTACTTAGGCTTCTAAAAGAAGAAATAAAAATGAGTTTTGATGTTTTGAGGTAAAGGATTTTGGATTCCAATAGAATGTAAAGTCCTTGAGAATAGGGATTTTTTTTTCTCATTTTTGTCTTTGTATACTCATGCTCAGCACTGTTCCTTTCACACTTTAATGTAGGAGCTTAATAAATGCTAATTAGGTTGAATTGAATTGAATTTATAAGAGTCCAAATGCCACCTGCACCAAAACTCTCAGTCTTATTAGGTCAATATCTTTCGAATTAGAAGGAAAAAGAAAAAAAAATAATTATGAATATCTCTTCTGTTTGCTCATTCTGTTGGCAGGGAGGATAAGGCAAAAATACCATACAGTTGGCTTTACTTTGTCACTGCTATTATTAGATTAGCTTCAGACATTAAGAAATGCTAGAAATCTATCCCATCTTAGAAAATGTATTTTGTCCCTAACAAGAAGAGGAAAGCATGGGTAAAAATAAGGTCCTTTCTTCCACAGATTATCTAAACAACTGAACTTCTAGCTCTTGTGTGGGAGCTTACTTTCCCTGATAATGAGAAGACTCTATGTAGGTTGACCAAAACCAAATATTTGGTTGAGTTTGCAAGACAAAGTTAGTCTATGTCAGCTTTATTTCATTTTCCACTTTTTTGGTAAAGTTCTGCCCTTCATTATTTTTGACACCCATTCTTCAGATTAGATCCATATGTTTATTAATTCCAAAAGAAACTTAACAGATATCTGATCCAAGCAATTTATGACTCCCTAAACCCTGGAAAGATTATGAAACTCTTTAAATACTAAAATACAATATGTAGTTATTCTGAAAATTTTTGCTCACTTATCTTCATAATCATAAATTATTTCATACCTAATTACAAACAGGCAGACTGAATAATTGTCTTCATTGAGAGCTGTTTGACACTGAGAATATATAGCCTTATTTTATAAACCTCTTAATGTTCAGCCTATAAATATGTCACAGCTAAGGAGTACTGCATCTTTAAGTATATTAAATTCAGTCTTGTGTAACCAAACATAATAGGATTTTTAAATGAATTATAGCTGAAGTACTTAACAAACAACTTTTTAAACTTTCAACACATGTAAAGCTGTTTGAAACTGACCGTTTCAAATTTAAAACCCAAAAGCATACTTAATTCTTGGCATATTGGCAACAAATTCATCCTGGCAATACTCTTTTCTGGATATAGATTTAATGCAAATAAAAATTTCAATAAAATTATTTTATGTAATCACGTCTTCCCTTCCCCCTCCATCTCCACACATACTTAAAAATCCTACAAAAAAGAGATTCTTTAGCATCTCCTTAGCACAATTTTGAGCTGCTGCCAATAAACTTGGGAGGTTTTTGACTGAAAACAAAGGTTCCCATCAAACAATTGTGTTTGTGTATCAAAGAGGTATGTATATATATATATATATATATATATATATATATATATATATATATAT